>NC_069506.1:189919349-190096849 GCF_027579735.1 Bombina bombina | reverse complement strand
CCCCTAACACCGCCGACCCCTATATTATATTTATTAACCCCTAATCTGCCCCCAGCAACGTCGCCGCCAGCTACCTACAATTATTAACCCCTAATCTGCCGACCGGCCCTCACCGCTACTCTAATAAATTTATTAACCCCTAAAGCTAAGTCTAACCTTAACCCTAACACCCCCCTAAGTTAAATATAATTTTATTCTAACTAAATAAATTAACTCTTATTAAATAAATTATTCCTATTTAAAGCTAAATACTTACCTGTAAAATAAATCCTAATATAGCTACAATATAAATTATAAAAAAAACTAACACCTGCAAAAAAGCAGCGTTCAGCTCCTAACGCAGCCCCATTGTTTCCTATGGGGAAATACTTCCTATGTCTGCACCTAACACCCTAACATGTACCCCGAGTCTAAACACCCCTAACCTTACACTTATTAACCCCTAATCTGCCGCCCCCGCTATCGCTGACCCCTGCATATTATTATTAACCCCTAATCTGCCGCTCCGTACACCGCCGCAACCTACATTATACCTATGTACCCCTAATCTGCTGCGCATAACACCGCCGACCCCTATATTATATTTATTAACCCCTAATCTGCCCCCCACAACGTCGCCTCCACCTACCTACAATTATTAACCCCTAATCTGCCGACTGGACCTCACTGCTACTATAATAAATGTATTAACCCCTAATCCGCCTCACTCCCGCCTCAATAACGCTATAATAAATAGTATTAACCCCTAATCTGCCCTCCCTAACATCGCCGACACCTAACTTAAAGTATTAACCCCTAATCTGCCGACCGGACCTCACCGCTACTCTAATAAATGTATTAACCCCTAAAGCTAAGTCTAACCCTAACACTAACACCCCCCTAAGTTAAATATAATTTAAATCTAACGAAATAAATTAACTCTTATTAAATAAATTATTCCTATTTAAAGCTAAATACTTACCTGTAAAATAAACCCTAATATGGCTACAATATAAATTATAATTATATTGTAGCTATTTTAGGATTAATATTTATTTTACAGGCAACTTTGTATTTATTTTAACCAGATACAATAGCTATTAAATAGTTAATAACTATTTAATGGCTACCTAGTTAAAATAATTACAAAATTACCTGTAAAATAAATCCTAACCTAAGTTACAATTAAACCTAACACTACACTATCAATAAATTAATTACATACAAATACCTACAAATAAATACAATTAAATAAACTAACTAAAGTACAAAAAATAAAAAAGAACTAAGTTACAAAAAATAAAAAAATATTTACAAACATTAGAAAAATATTACAACAATTTTAAACTAATTACACCTACTCTAAGCCCCCTAATAAAATAACAAAGCCCCCCAAAATAAAAAAAATGCCCTACCCTATTCTAAAATTAAAATAGAAAAGCTCTTTTACCTTACCAGCCCTTAAAAGGGCCCTTTGCGGGGCATGCCCCAAAGAATTCAGCTCTTTTGCCTGTAAAAAAAAAACATACAATACCCCACCAACATTACAACCCACCACCCACATACCCCTAATCTAACCCAAACCCCCCTTAAATAAACCTAACACTAAGCCCCTGAAGATCTCCCTACCTTGTCTTCACCACACCGGGTCCCGATCGGTCCAGAAGAGCCTCCGAAGTCTTCATCCAAGCCCAAGCGGGGGCTGAAGAGTGACGTCCATCCTCCAGCTGAAGTCTTGATCCAAGCGGCGGCTAAAGAATTCCATCTTCGGGCAGAAGTCTTCATCCTATCCGGGCAGAAGAGTAGATCCGGACCGGCAAACATCTTCATCCAAGCCGCATCTTCTATGTTCTTCCATCCGATGACGAGCGGCTCCATCTTGAAGACCTCCGGTGCGGATCCATCCTCTTCTTCCGACGACTAGACGACGAATGAAGGTTCCTTTAAGGCACGTCATCCAAGATGGCGTCCCTCGAATTCCGATTGGCTGATAGGATTCTATCAGCCAATCGGAATTAAGGTAGGAAAATTCTGATTGGCTGATGGAATCAGCCAATCAGATTCAAGTTCAATCCGATTGGCTGATCCGATCAGCCAATCAGATTGAGCTCGCATTCTATTGGCTGTTCCGATCAGCCAATAGAATGCAAGCTCAATCTGATTGGCTGATCGGATCAGCCAATCGGATTGAACTTGAATCTGATTGGCTGATTCCATCAGCCAATCAGAATTTTCCTACCTTAATTCCGATTGGCTGATAGAATCCTATCAGCCAATCGGAATTCGAGGGACGCCATCTTGGATGACGTGCCTTAAAGGAACCTTCATTCGTCGTCTAGTCGTTGGAAGAAGAGGATGGATCCGCGCCGGAGGTCTTCAAGATGGAGCCGCTCGTCATCGGATGGAAGAACATAGAAGATGCGGCTTGGATGAAGATGTTTGCCGGTCTGGATCTACTCTTCTGCCCGAATAGGATGAAGACTTCTGCCCGAAGATGGAAATCTTTAGCCGCCTCTTGGATCAAGACTTCAGCCGGAGGATGGACGTCACTCTTCAGCCCCCGCTTGGGCTTGGATGAAGACTTCGGAGGCTCTTCTGGACCGATCAGGACCCGGTGTGGTGAAGACAAGGTAGGGAGATCTTCAGGGGCTTAGTGTTAGGTTTATTTAAGGGGGGTTTGGGTTAGATTAGGGGTATGTGGGTGGTGGGTTGTAATGTTGGGGGGGTATTGTATGTTTTTTTTTTACAGGCAAAAGAGCTGAATTCTTTGGGGCATGCCCCGCAAAGGGCCCTTTTAAGGGCTGGTAAGGTAAAAGAGCTTTTCTATTTTAATTTTAGAATAGGGTAGGGCATTTTTTTATTTTGGGGGGCTTTGTTATTTTATTAGGGGGCTTAGAGTAGGTGTAATTAGTTTAAAATTGTTGTAATATTTTTCTAATGTTTGTAAATATTTTTTTATTTTTTGTAACTTAGTTCTTTTTATTTTTTGTACTTTAGTTAGTTTATTTAATTGTATTTATTTGTAGGTATTGTATTTAATTAATTTATTGATAGTGTAGTGTTAGGTTTAATTGTAACTTAGGTTAGGATTTATTTTACAGGTAATTTTGTAATTATTTTAACTAGGTAGCTATTAAATAGTTATTAACTATTTAATAGCTATTGTACCTGGTTAAAATAATTACAAAGTTGACTGTAAAATAAATATTAATCCTAAAATAGCTACAATATAATTATAATTTATATTGTAGCTATATTAGGGTTTATTTTACAGGTAAGTATTTAGGAATAATTTATTTAATAAGAGTTAATTTATTTTGTTAGATTTAAATTATATTTAACTTAGGGGGGTGTTAGTGTTAGGGTTAGAATTAGCTTTAGGGGTTAAAAAATTTATTAGAGTAGCGGTGTGGTCCGGTCGGCAGATTAGGGGTTAATACTTGAAGTTAGGTGTCGGCGATGTTAGGGAGGGCAGATTAGGGGTTAATACTATTTATTATAGGGTTATTGAGGCGGGAGTGAGGCGGATTAGGGGTTAATACATTTATTATAGTGGCGGTGAGGTCCGGTCGGCGGATTAGGGGTTAATAATTGTAGGTAGGTGGAGGCGACGTTGGGGGCGGCAGATTAGGGGTTAATAAATATAATATAGGGGTCGGCGGTGTTAGGGGCAGCAGATTAGGGGTACATAGGGATAACGTAGCTTGCGGCGGTGTGCGGTCGGCAGATTAGGGGTTAAAAAATTTTAATAGAGTGGCGGCGATGTGGGGGGGCCTCGGTTTAGGGGTACATAGGTAGTTTATGGGTGTTAGTGTACTTTAGAGCACAGTAGTTAAGAGCTTTATGAACCGGCGTTAGCCCAGAAAGCTCTTAACGCCTGGCTTTTTTCTGCGGCTGGAGTCTTGTCGTTAGATTTCTAACGCTCAATTCAGCCAAGACTCTCAATACCGGCGTTAGAAAGATCCCATTGAAAAGATAGGATACGCAAATGGTGTAGGGGGATCTGCGGTATGGAAAAGTCGCGGCTGCAAAGTGAGCGTTAGACTCTTTCCTGACTGACTCTAAATACCAGCGGTAGCCCAAAACCAGCGTTAGGAGCCTCTAGCGCTGGTTTTGACAGCTAACGCCAAACTCTAAATCTAGCCGTATGACAGCAGTGTTTTGTACAATGTTTTAGCAATGTTATACATCACTGCTGCCATAAAGCCTACTGAGATTTTCCCTTCAACAAAGGTATATAAAGAGAACAAAGCAAATTTGATTGCTGAATACATTGGAAAGATTTTTTTTAAATTGCATGCTCTGTTTGACTTTGACAGATTTTCTTTTTACTTTATAGTCCCTTTATTCCACAGTTATGTTTTTTAGCGTTTTCTTTATTTTGACTTTGTATTTATTACTACTTATTACAATTTTTTTCCTCAGGACCGTGGCTAATATATTTGAATAGAATTTGATCTCTCTACCCTGGAACAGAAAGCTGGTCATTGGATTAAACATACTTGGGTAACAGATATACCCTACTCTGGCTTTTCTAATAGTCATGAACAGAAGTCATGAACTCACTGAGCAAACAAACTGACAGTAATCCTTCTTCTCTGTGAACTTAACCATGTTTGGGATGTGATGGCAAGACCTGTCATTTGGGATTCTTTCCCCTGTTATTTCCACCCATGCCCATTTTTAGATCATACATCCACGATGGACCTCTCTAAATGACAGCAAGATAGCCAGCCACAAGATCTTTATTATGTTTTCCCTATTAGTGTCTTCTACCTCCTGAATTAAAATCTGTTTCTGTTGCCTTTAATGACAACTCTATGTTGTATGTCAAATATAAACTCTTAATATCCTAGGCCAATCATTTGTCACCTGAATTAAAGACACAATAAACTATCAGCACGGGCAGACCCTAAAAAATAGTGTCTTAAACTGGGATGACTAGGGGAAGGGGAATTGAGACTAGAGTGAGCAGGTTTCAAACTTTGTACACAGAGCAACTACAAATGAATAGAGGAAACTGAATATTTCTTTCATTTATGACAAATGAATGTTCTTAGCATGCACAAGAGACTGGGCATCAAACACATAAATTAAAGGAATAAGCAGTGGTTCCCTTTTATGATGCAGTAAAATCTGCTTAACAGCAAACAAAATTCCTATTAGAAGCTGATTACTACGCAAATACTTTTTGCTCTTTGTGTCACTTGCATATAACTTTTGCACTATTCACAATATTGTGATCATGCAATGAAATCATGCAACAGGCATATTTGTAGGACATAATTACGCATGGAATAAATCATGACTTTTAAAAATAATAGGATTCTTAAAAATAACTATGTAGCGCTCTCATCTGCCCTATGTCAATATTGTTATTGTATACTCTCTTAGGGGATGTGGTTAATTTATTTAAAATATGTTTGTAAGATTTAGTGCTCCTGATAGTAAATGCAATCAAAGGAGTGGGGAACCTTATAAACTATAATATATCTAAACAAAAATAGCAAAACTATTTATTTTTGTGAAATGTTAGTAGTCCAAAAAAATGAAATAATAAATGTAATTGTCGTCTCCTGTTTTGTCATTTAAGTTAATTTGTGTTATTTTTTTCAGTAAGCAAACAGAACAAAATTAAATTAAATAAACATGATAAGAATACAATATTATATATATATATATATATATATATATGTATATAAATATATATATATATATATATATTATACAATATGCTCTAATGCAGAGTTCTTCAAACCAGGGGTTTGTACCCATTACTGGGTCACATCACCATGTTTACTGGTTCGCAACTTATGTGTGTGTATTGTAGGAGAGTGTGTGGTGTGTGTGTTGTATGAGAGTGTGTGGTGTGTGTGTGTGTGTGTTGTATGAAACATGTGTTAGGTGTGTGTTGTATGAGAGTTTGTGGTGTGTGTGTGTTTTGCATGAGAGTATATGTGGTATGTGTAGTGTTTGTGTGTTGTATGAGAGTGTGTGGTGTGTGTGTGTTGTATGAGAATGTGTGGTGTGTGTATAAGAGATTGGGGCCTATCTATCAAGCTCCAAACGGAGCTTGACGGCCCGTGTTTCTGAAGACTCGCCAGTTATGGAGCGCTGCTCCATAACCCTGTCCGCCTGCTCTGAGCAGGCGGACAGGAATCACTGGAATTCAACCCGATTGCAGGGGGCGGCGTTGCACCAGCAGCTCTTGTGAGCTGCTGGTGCAATGCTGAATACAGAGAGCGTATTGCTCTCCGCATTCACGGATGTCTTGCGGACCTGATCTGCACTGTCGGATCAGGTCCGCAAGACATTTGTTAAATAGGCCTCTATGTGTGTGTTTTGTATGAGAGTATGTGCAGTATGTGTGTTATGAGTGTTGTATGAGTATGAGTGTTTGTGTGTTTTGTAGGAGAGTATGTGTGGCATGTGTGTTAGGTGTGTGTTGTATGAGAGTGTGTGGTGTGTGTATTAGAGTGTGTGTGTGTGTGTTTTGTATGAGAGTGTGTGGTTTGTGTATGTTGTCTGAAAGTGAGGTGTGTGTATGTTGTATGAAAGTGAGGTGTGTGTATGTTGTATGAAAGTGAGGTGTGTGTATGTTGTATGAAAGTGAGGTGTGTGTGTGTTGTATGAAAGTGAGGTGTGTGTATGTTGTATTAAAGTGAGGTGTGAGTATGTTGTATGAAAGTGAGGTGCGAGTATGTTGTATGAAAGTGAGGTGTGTGTATGTTGTATGAAAGTGAGGTGTGAGTATGTTGTATGAAAGTGAGGTGTTTGTGTGTTGTATGCAAGTGAGGTGTGTGTGTGTGTTGTATGAAAGTGAGGTATGAGTATGTTGTATGAAGGTGTGGTGTGTGGGTGTGTTATATGAAAGTGAGGTGTGTGTTATTACCTTTTACATAACTTCCAAATTTGACTAGAATCAGGAATAAAGTATGCACACATTTTAGTCACGTTGCCAAAAATGTCAGCTATCTTGTTGTATATTACTTCAGAAATGTTCAGACCAAGCATAAAAATAGGGTCGGAAAGGTATGTGGTATCAATCATGGCACTGGGTCTTGGAAAAAAAAGTTTGAAGAACTCTGCTCTAATGGATAGTGATTGTCAAACAGTGGATTTTGACCAACACTTAGGTTACATATATCTGTTCATGTAAAGTCTTACTGGTTCGCAACTTATGTGTGTGTATTGTAGGAGAGTGTGTGGTGTGTGTGTGTTGTATGAGAGTGTGTGGTGTGTGTGTTGTATGAAAGCATTTGTTAGGTGTGTGTTGTATGAGAGTGTGTGGTGTGTGTGTGTGTGTTGTATGAAAGCATTTGTTAGGTGTGTGTTGTAGGACAGTGTGTGGTGTGTGTATAAGAGTGTGTGGTGTGTGTGTGTTTTGCATGAGAGTATATTTGGTATGTGTGGTGTTTGTGTGTTGTATGAGAGTGTGTGGTGTGTGTGTGTGTTGTATGAGAGCATGTGTTAGGTGTGTGTTGTATGAGAGTGTGTGGTGTGTGTATAAGAGTATGTGTGTGTGTGTGTGTGTTTTGTATGAGAGTATGTGGGGTATGTGTGTTGTATGAGAGTGTGTGGTGTGTGTATTAGAGTGTTTGTGTGTTTTGTATGAGAGTATGTGTGACATGTGTGTTAGGTGTGTGTTGTATGAGAGTGTGTTGTGTGTATTAGAGTGTGTGTGTGTTTTGTATGAGAGTATATGTGGTATGTGTGGTGTGTGTGTTGTATGAGAGTGTGTGGTTTGTGTATGTTGTATGAAAGTGAGGTGTGAGTATGTTGTATGAAAGTGAGGTGTGTGTATGTTGTATGAAATGAGGTGTGTGTATGTTGTATGAAAGTGTGGTGTGTGTATGTTGTATGAAAATTAGGTGTGTGTATGTTGTATGACAGTGAGGTGTGTGTGTGTTGCATGAAAGTGAGACGTGAGTATGATGTATGAAAGTGAGGTGTGTGTATGTTGTATGAAAGTTAAGTGTGAGTATGTTGCATGAAAGTGAGGTGTGTGTATGTTGTATGAAAGTGAGGTGTAAGTATGTTGTATGAAAGTGAGGTGTGTGTATGTTGTATGAAAGTGAGGTGTGAGTACGTTGTATAAAAGTGTGTTGTGTGTATGTTGTATGAAAATGAGGTGTGTGTATGTTGTATGACAGTGAGGTGTGTGTGTGTTGTATGAAAGTGAGACGTGAGTATGATGTATGAAAGTGAGACGTGAGTATGATGTATGAAAGTGAGGTGTGTGTATGTTGTATGAAAGTGAGGTGTGTGTATGTTGTATGAAAGTGAGGTGTGAGTACGTTGTATGAAAGTGTGGTGTGTGTATGTTGTATGAAAATGAGGTGTGTGTACGTTGTATGACAGTGTGTGTATGTTGTATGAAAGTGAGGTGTGTGTATGTTGTATGAAAGTGAGGTGTGTGTTATTACCTTTTACATAACTTCCAAATTTGACTAGAATCAGGAATGAAGTATGCACACATTTTAGTCACTTTGCCAAAAATGTCAGCTATCTTGTTGTATATTACTTTAGAAATTTTCAGACCAAGAATAAAAATAGTGTTGCAACATTTAGGTTACATATATCTGTTCATGTAAAGTCTATACATTAGCCTTACCCAAAACAGGGCTAGATTACAAGTGGCACGCCCTAATTAACTTTCACTTGTATTACAAGTTTAAATTAAATGCAACCGCACAAGCGCAAACTAAATTTGCACTCATCAGGTTAGTGAAATAAATATGAAAAAAGTTAAAAGGTATATGGTATACGGCAAGGTATTTGAATGGAAAGGGCTATAATATATATATATATATATATATATATATATATATATATATATATACACACATGTGTATTTATATATACATACGTATGTGTCAGGGTTTTTTCCTGTTTTGTTTGCCATGTGCTGCTGGCAGCCATTTTACTCACCTCTCTTGTTGACTCTGGTGCATACTGTGTGATACTGCTCAATTCCTGCACTTCCTTTTATGGCTAGACTGGTGTATATCATCAGTGTGAGACAGGATGCAGTCTCAGAATTGTGATGTCATCACTTACTATTTAAAGGGCCTCTGTTCAGTATGCTTTGCCCTTGCGTTGTCTCAGACCTGTTTGTGAGAGCTCCTGTGTATTACCTGGCTGTCTGACATCCCTCTTGGTTCCTGATCCTTGGCTTGTTCCTGTCTCTGCTGTTCTACTTGTTCCTGATTCCGTCTCGTCTGACTACTCGCTTTGGTTCCTGACTCGGCTCGTCTGACTACCAGCTCTGGTTTTGTTTGATTCCTGGCTTGTTATTTGACTTGTGGACTTTTTATTATTTTTTGCTATTAATAAAGGTGTGATTATTTTTGCACTTCTCGTCTCAGTCTGATTCCTAGCACCCTGACATTACGCAAGGGCCATGAATCCTGATGGTGCTAATAATCCACCTTTACCTGCCATAATTTCCAGGATGCATGAACAGGATCACTGCTTGGATCAATTTGCACTAGCCCTGCAAACCCTGCTGACTCGCACTGCACATTTGGACCAAAGTGTCCTGCAAGTTATGGCTGCTCCTGTTTCCGCTGCTGCACCTAGTCCTACCAGGAGCATGTCCGGTTCTGCACCTCTACCTCAGCATTATGGAGGCGATCCTAATCAGTGCAGAGGGTTTTTGAACCAGGTGGGCATTTACTTTGAGATGTTACCTCAGGCATTTCCCTCTTACAGAGCTAAGGTGGGATTTCTCATCTCGTTACTCTCTGACAGGGCCCTTGACTGGGCTAATCCCTTGTGGGAGACTAAAAACCTGTGATTTCAAATTACCTTGAATTTGTGGCCTCCTTTCGAAGGGTATTTGATGTTCCGGCTCGCTCTTCCTCTGCTGCTAAACGACTCATATCAGCAAGGTACAAGATCTGTTGCTCAGTATGCCATTGAGTTCCGTACGCTTGCCGCAGAGGTAGGTTGGAACAATGAAGCCCTTGTTGCCGCCTTCTTTCATGGGCTCTCTGATGCGATTAAAGATGAAGTTGCTGCCAGAGATTTACCAAAAGATCTCGAGGCATTGGTGTCTTTTTTGATCCTAATTAACATCAGACTAAGTGAGAGGCCCTCTTTCAAGGAGTGCTTACTCGTTGTCTCCTACGTGTTCGTTCCCACCCATGCCTCCCTCTCCTTCCATGCCTCCTGGTCCTGAGTCACCAGGTACAGCTGAGCCAATGCAGTTGGGATTCAAGCTTCTCTCCACGGCAGAGAGGGCCTTTAGGAGGAGGGAGGGGCTCTGCCTCTTGTGGGTTACAGGGTCACCTTTTGAAGTCTTGTTCTACACGGCCGGGAAATGCTCACACCTAAGGTCCTGTCAGGGGCAGACCTTGGGTGGTTTATCCTCGTCCCCGGAACCGCTAAAGAAGAAACCTTTGGTTACGGTTGTCCTTTCCTGGGTGGACTCCTCCATAGTCACCCAGGCTCTTGTTGACTCCGGTGCTACGGGCTATTTCATTGACAGTGCTTTTGTATCAAAGCACTCTATTCCTGTTTTGCCTCGGTCTGTTCCGCTTGCTATTGAGGCCATTGATGGCAGGCCCCTTCAGCCCGCACTCGTTACTCACAAAACTGCTCCATTATCCATGGCTGTTGGGGCTCTCCATTTTGAAACCCTCCAGTTCCAGGTGATAAACTCTCCACATTTTCCGGTTGTTCTGGGTTATCCCTGGCTCCAAAAGCACAATCCCAGTCTCGACTGGCGCAGGTCCAAAATTTTGTCTTGGTCTCCGCAATGTATTTCCACTTGTCTTCGGAAACCAGTTAAAGTATTTCAATTGCCAGAGGAGTACTGAGAGTTCCTAGACGTTTTTGACAAGGTGCGTGCCGGTACGTTGCCTCCTCACCAGTCTTACGATTGTGCCATAGACCTGCAACCCGGAGCCATTCCTCCTCGGTCCCGGGTTTACCCTCTGTCTGTTGCGGAGAATTGTGCTATGGAGGAGTATGTTGCTGATGCTCTGTCGCGGGGGATCATCTGCAAATCCTGCTCTCCTGCAGGGGCTGGCTTCTTCTTTGTGAAGAAAAACGGTGGCGAGTTAAGACCATGCATCGATTATAGGGGTCTTAATCATCTTACCATTAAGAATGCCTACCCTATTCCGCTCATTACGGAACTCTTTGACCGCCTCAAGGGAGCTACGGTCTTTACTAAACTTGATTTGAGAGGGGCGTACAATCTCGTTAGGATCAAGGAGGGCCACAAATGGAAAACAGCATTTAACACCAGGAGCGGGCATTATGAGTATCTTGTAATGCCCTTTGGCCTATGTAATGCTCCTGCTGTTTTCCAGGAATTTATTAATGATGTCCTATGAGATATGTTGCAACAGTGTGTTGTGGTGTACTTGGACGACATCCTCATACACTCACCCACACTTGAGGCTCATCTTTCTGATGTTACACAGGTTTTTCAGAGACTATGTGAGAACGGCCTGTTTTGTAAACTCGAGAAATGTGAGTTCCATCAGACTCAAGTAACCTTCCTAGGTTATGTTATCTCTGTTGCACGGTTCTCCATGGATCCTGACAAGATATCTGCAGTTCTGCAGTGGCCTCGCCCAGTTGGTCTTCGGTCTTTTCAACGTTTTTTGGGGTTTGCCAATTACTATAGAAAGTTTATTAAAAACTTTTCTTCCTTGGTCAAACCTATCACAGACATGACCCGTAAAGAGAATGATCCACTCCATTGGTCACCTACTGCCATTAAGGCTTTGATAGTCTTAAGACTGCCTTTGCTGCCGCTCCAGTTCTGGCTCATCCTAACCCTGTCCTGACTTTCGTTCCTGAGGTCGATGCATCTGAGACTGGAGTAGGTGCCCTCTTGTCTCAACGTCCTATGCCTGACGGTTCCTTGCATCCATGTGTTTTCTTCTCTAAGATATTGTCTCCAGCGAAGTGCAATTATGAAATTGGCGACAGGGAATTACTGGTCATAATTTTGGCACTCAAGGAATGGAGGCATCTTCTCAAGGGTACTAGCGTGCCAGTGCTCATTCTTATTGACCACAAGAATTTAACTTATCTATCTGAAGCAAAATGTTTGTCGCCCCGACAGGCCAGATGGGTGCTATTTTTGTCTCGGTTTAATTAGGTGGTCTCCTACATGCCTGGTAGTAAGAATGTTAGGTGCCCTCTCTCGACAATTTTCCCCTCTATCCAAGGAGGAGTCTGTACCTACTCCAGTTATACCTCCTGACCATATTTTGGCTACCATACATACTAATTTGACTTCTCCCTTGGGGGAGGAGATCCTGGCTGCACAAACCAATGCACCTCCTGAGAAACCTAGTGGTAAGTGTTTTGTTCCTGAGAATCTTCAAACTAAACTTTTGCACACTTACCACTATCCTAAAGCCGCAGGTCACCCAGGCAAGAACCAAATGATTTGGTCTGTCACTCGACAATTCTGCTGGCCAGGTCTTTGTTCTGATGTTGCTGCGTATGTTGCCTCCTGCTCAGTTCGGGCACAAAATAAGACTCCTCGACGTCTTCCTGTGGGTCTTCTTCAACCTATTGCTAATGGCGAGCGTCCTTGGACACATCTTTCCATGGACTTCATTGTCAAGCTCCCTATTTCCAATGGCAATACTGTTATCCTTATGGTGGTTGACTGTTTTTCTAAAATGTCACATTGCATTCCCTTGAAGAAGTTGCCTACCACTCAGGAGCATGCTTCAATTTTTGCCCAGGAGGTCTTCCGTTTACATGGGTTTCCCAAGGAGATAGTGTCGGACCAGGGTAGCCAGTTTGTCTCCAGATTTTGGTGTTCCTTTTGTGCTCAAATGGGGATCCAGTTTTCCTTCTCCTCGGCATATCACCCTCAATCCAATAGGGCTGTGGGACGGTCTAATCAAGCTCTGGATTAGTTCCTCCATTGATATGTCTCAGAACACCACAATAATTGGTCTGAACTGTTACCTTGGGCAGAGTTTGCTCGTAATAGTGCTATTAATGCTTCCTCCAAATTATCCCCGTTCATGGCGAATTATGGGTTTCAATCATCCTTGTCGCCCGATTCATTCATGTCTCAGGGTATTCTGACTTTGGAGGAGCATCTCCGGCAACTCCGTTCCACGTGGGTGCAGATTCAGGATTGCCTTCATCGTTCTATGCAGCGCCAAAAGTTCCAGGCTGATCGTAGGCGTCTGCCCGCGCCTTCCTACCAGGTTGGTGAGATAGTTTGGCTGTCCTCCCACAACTTGAATCTTCATGTGCCTTCCAATAAACTGGCTCCCAGTTATGTTGGTCCTTTTCGAATACTCCGACGGGTCAATCCTGTGGCCTACGCTCTTGACCTTCCTCCTTCAATGTGCATCTCCAATGTTTTTCATGTCTCCCTCTTGAAACCATTGGTTTGTAATCAGTTTACCACTGTGTTGCCTCGTCCCCATCCTATCTTTGTTGACAACCATGAGGAGTATGAGGTCAGCAGCATTATTGACTCTCTTATGTCCAGGGGCCGCGTACAGTATTTGGTCCACTGGAGGTGCTACGGTCCAGAGGAGCGTTCATGGGTTCCCTCCTCTGATGTTCATGCTCCTGCCCTCTTCCGTGCCTTCCATTCCCGTTTCCCCAATAAGCCTTTTGTCCTCCCGTGGGGGAGGGGTCATTGAGGGAAGGGTACTGCCAGGGTTTTTTCCTGTTTTGTTTGCCATGTGCTGCTGGCAGCCATTTTACTCACCTCTCTTGCTGACTCTGGTGCATACTGTGTGATGCTGCTTAATTCCTGCACTTCCTTTTATGGCCAGACTGGTGTACATCATCAGTGTGAGACAGGATGCAGTCTCAGAATTGTGATGTCATCACTTACTATTTAAAAGGCCTCTGTTCAGTATGCTTTGCCCTTGCGTTGTCTCAGACCTGTTTGTGAGAGCCCCTGTGTATTACCTGGCTGTCTGACGTCCTTCCTGGTTCCTGATCCTTGGCTTGTTCTTGTCTCTGCTGTTCTACTTGTTCCTGATTCCGTCTCGTCTGACTACTCGCTTTGGTTCCTGACTCGGCTCGTCTGACTACCAGCTCTGGTTTTGTTTGATTCCTGGCTTGTTATTTGACTTGTGGACTTTTTATTATTTTTTGCTATTAATAAAGGTGTGATTATTTTTGCACTTCTCGTCTCAGTCTGATTCCTAGCACCCTGACATTACGCAAGGGCCATGAATCCTGATGGTGCTAATAATCCACCTTTACCTGCCATAATTTCCAGGATGCATGAACAGGATCACTGCTTGGATCAATTTGCACTAGCCCTGCAAACCCTGCCGACTCGCACTGCACATTTGGACCAAAGTGTCCTGCAAGTTATGGCTGCTCCTGTTTCCGCTGCTGCACCTAGTCCTACCAGGAGCATGTCCGGTTCTGCACCTCTACCTCAGCATTATGGAGGCGATCCTAATCAGTGCAGAGGGTTTTTGAACCAGGTGGGCATTTACTTTGAGATGTTACCTCAGGCATTTCCCTCTTACAGAGCTAAGGTGGGATTTCTCATCTCGTTACTCTCTGACAGGGCCCTTGACTGGGCTAATCCCTTGTGGGAGACTAAAAACCTGTGATTTCAAATTACCTTGAATTTGTGGCCTCCTTTCGAAGGGTATTTGATGTTCCGGCTCGCTCTTCCTCTGCTGCTAAACGACTCATATCAGCAAGGTACAAGATCTGTTGCTCAGTATGCCATTGAGTTCCGTACGCTTGCCGCAGAGGTAGGTTGGAACAATGAAGCCCTTGTTGCCGCCTTCTTTCATGGGCTCTCTGATGCGATTAAAGATGAAGTTGCTGCCAGAGATTTACCAAAAGATCTCGAGGCATTGGTGTCTTTTTTGATCCTAATTAACATCAGACTAAGTGAGAGGCCCTCTTTCAAGGAGTGCTTACTCGTTGTCTCCTACGTGTTCGTTCCCACCCATGCCTCCCTCTCCTTCCATGCCTCCTGGTCCTGAGTCACCAGGTACAGCTGAGCCAATGCAGTTGGGATTCAAGCTTCTCTCCACGGCAGAGAGGGCCTTTAGGAGGAGGGAGGGGCTCTGCCTCTTGTGGGTTACAGGGTCACCTTTTGAAGTCTTGTTCTACACGGCCGGGAAATGCTCACACCTAAGGTCCTGTCAGGGGCAGACCTTGGGTGGTTTATCCTCGTCCCCGGAACCGCTAAAGAAGAAACCTTTGGTTACGGTTGTCCTTTCCTGGGTGGACTCCTCCATAGTCACCCAGGCTCTTGTTGACTCCGGTGCTACGGGCTATTTCATTGACAGTGCTTTTGTATCAAAGCACTCTATTCCTGTTTTGCCTCGGTCTGTTCCGCTTGCTATTGAGGCCATTGATGGCAGGCCCCTTCAGCCCGCACTCGTTACTCACAAAACTGCTCCATTATCCATGGCTGTTGGGGCTCTCCATTTTGAAACCCTCCAGTTCCAGGTGATAAACTCTCCACATTTTCCGGTTGTTCTGGGTTATCCCTGGCTCCAAAAGCACAATCCCAGTCTCGACTGGCGCAGGTCCAAAATTTTGTCTTGGTCTCCGCAATGTATTTCCACTTGTCTTCGGAAACCAGTTAAAGTATTTCAATTGCCAGAGGAGTACTGAGAGTTCCTAGACGTTTTTGACAAGGTGCGTGCCGGTACGTTGCCTCCTCACCAGTCTTACGATTGTGCCATAGACCTGCAACCCGGAGCCATTCCTCCTCGGTCCCGGGTTTACCCTCTGTCTGTTGCGGAGAATTGTGCTATGGAGGAGTATGTTGCTGATGCTCTGTCGCGGGGGATCATCTGCAAATCCTGCTCTCCTGCAGGGGCTGGCTTCTTCTTTGTGAAGAAAAACGGTGGCGAGTTAAGACCATGCATCGATTATAGGGGTCTTAATCATCTTACCATTAAGAATGCCTACCCTATTCCGCTCATTACGGAACTCTTTGACCGCCTCAAGGGAGCTACGGTCTTTACTAAACTTGATTTGAGAGGGGCGTACAATCTCGTTAGGATCAAGGAGGGCCACAAATGGAAAACAGCATTTAACACCAGGAGCGGGCATTATGAGTATCTTGTAATGCCCTTTGGCCTATGTAATGCTCCTGCTGTTTTCCAGGAATTTATTAATGATGTCCTATGAGATATGTTGCAACAGTGTGTTGTGGTGTACTTGGACGACATCCTCATACACTCACCCACACTTGAGGCTCATCTTTCTGATGTTACACAGGTTTTTCAGAGACTATGTGAGAACGGCCTGTTTTGTAAACTCGAGAAATGTGAGTTCCATCAGACTCAAGTAACCTTCCTAGGTTATGTTATCTCTGTTGCACGGTTCTCCATGGATCCTGACAAGATATCTGCAGTTCTGCAGTGGCCTCGCCCAGTTGGTCTTCGGTCTTTTCAACGTTTTTTGGGGTTTGCCAATTACTATAGAAAGTTTATTAAAAACTTTTCTTCCTTGGTCAAACCTATCACAGACATGACCCGTAAAGAGAATGATCCACTCCATTGGTCACCTACTGCCATTAAGGCTTTGATAGTCTTAAGACTGCCTTTGCTGCCGCTCCAGTTCTGGCTCATCCTAACCCTGTCCTGACTTTCGTTCCTGAGGTCGATGCATCTGAGACTGGAGTAGGTGCCCTCTTGTCTCAACGTCCTATGCCTGACGGTTCCTTGCATCCATGTGTTTTCTTCTCTAAGATATTGTCTCCAGCGAAGTGCAATTATGAAATTGGCGACAGGGAATTACTGGTCATAATTTTGGCACTCAAGGAATGGAGGCATCTTCTCAAGGGTACTAGCGTGCCAGTGCTCATTCTTATTGACCACAAGAATTTAACTTATCTATCTGAAGCAAAATGTTTGTCGCCCCGACAGGCCAGATGGGTGCTATTTTTGTCTCGGTTTAATTAGGTGGTCTCCTACATGCCTGGTAGTAAGAATGTTAGGTGCCCTCTCTCGACAATTTTCCCCTCTATCCAAGGAGGAGTCTGTACCTACTCCAGTTATACCTCCTGACCATATTTTGGCTACCATACATACTAATTTGACTTCTCCCTTGGGGGAGGAGATCCTGGCTGCACAAACCAATGCACCTCCTGAGAAACCTAGTGGTAAGTGTTTTGTTCCTGAGAATCTTCAAACTAAACTTTTGCACACTTACCACTATCCTAAAGCCGCAGGTCACCCAGGCAAGAACCAAATGATTTGGTCTGTCACTCGACAATTCTGCTGGCCAGGTCTTTGTTCTGATGTTGCTGCGTATGTTGCCTCCTGCTCAGTTCGGGCACAAAATAAGACTCCTCGACGTCTTCCTGTGGGTCTTCTTCAACCTATTGCTAATGGCGAGCGTCCTTGGACACATCTTTCCATGGACTTCATTGTCAAGCTCCCTATTTCCAATGGCAATACTGTTATCCTTATGGTGGTTGACTGTTTTTCTAAAATGTCACATTGCATTCCCTTGAAGAAGTTGCCTACCACTCAGGAGCATGCTTCAATTTTTGCCCAGGAGGTCTTCCGTTTACATGGGTTTCCCAAGGAGATAGTGTCGGACCAGGGTAGCCAGTTTGTCTCCAGATTTTGGTGTTCCTTTTGTGCTCAAATGGGGATCCAGTTTTCCTTCTCCTCGGCATATCACCCTCAATCCAATAGGGCTGTGGGACGGTCTAATCAAGCTCTGGATTAGTTCCTCCATTGATATGTCTCAGAACACCACAATAATTGGTCTGAACTGTTACCTTGGGCAGAGTTTGCTCGTAATAGTGCTATTAATGCTTCCTCCAAATTATCCCCGTTCATGGCGAATTATGGGTTTCAATCATCCTTGTCGCCCGATTCATTCATGTCTCAGGGTATTCTGACTTTGGAGGAGCATCTCCGGCAACTCCGTTCCATGTGGGTGCAGATTCAGGATTGCCTTCATCGTTCTATGCAGCGCCAAAAGTTCCAGGCTGATCGTAGGCGTCTGCCCGCGCCTTCCTACCAGGTTGGTGAGATAGTTTGGCTGTCCTCCCACAACTTGAATCTTCATGTGCCTTCCAATAAACTGGCTCCCAGTTATGTTGGTCCTTTTCGAATACTCCGACGGGTCAATCCTGTGGCCTACGCTCTTGACCTTCCTCCTTCAATGTGCATCTCCAATGTTTTTCATGTCTCCCTCTTGAAACCATTGGTTTGTAATCAGTTTACCACTGTGTTGCCTCGTCCCCATCCTATCTTTGTTGACAACCATGAGGAGTATGAGGTCAGCAGCATTATTGACTCTCTTATGTCCAGGGGCCGCGTACAGTATTTGGTCCACTGGAGGTGCTACGGTCCAGAGGAGCGTTCATGGGTTCCCTCCTCTGATGTTCATGCTCCTGCCCTCTTCCGTGCCTTCCATTCCCGTTTCCCCAATAAGCCTTTTGTCCTCCCGTGGGGGAGGGGTCATTGAGGGAAGGGTACTGCCAGGGTTTTTTCCTGTTTTGTTTGCCATGTGCTGCTGGCAGCCATTTTACTCACCTCTCTTGCTGACTCTGGTGCATACTGTGTGATGCTGCTTAATTCCTGCACTTCCTTTTATGGCCAGACTGGTGTACATCATCAGTGTGAGACAGGATGCAGTCTCAGAATTGTGATGTCATCACTTACTATTTAAAAGGCCTCTGTTCAGTATGCTTTGCCCTTGCGTTGTCTCAGACCTGTTTGTGAGAGCCCCTGTGTATTACCTGGCTGTCTGACGTCCTTCCTGGTTCCTGATCCTTGGCTTGTTCTTGTCTCTGCTGTTCTCCTTGTTTCTGATTCCGGCTCGTCTGACTACTCGCTTTGGTTCCTGACTCGGCTCGTCTGACTACCAGCTCTGGTTTTGATTCCTGGCTTGTTATTTGACTTGTGGACTTTTTATTATTTTTTGCTATTAATAAAGGTGTGATTATTTTTGCACTTCTCGTCTCAGTCTGATTCCTGGCACCCTAACAGTATGTTTGTGTATACATGTGTATTTATGTGTTTATATGTGGATATATGTTTATATATATACATACATATATACACATATAAACACACACACACATGGACCAAAGGTAAATGAAAAGGAATAACACAAAGCTGTAGAGGTGCCTGAGATTTAGTCAAAAATAACTGTCTTAATAAAGGGTGGGGTTGTGGACTCTCCATATCCAGAAAGAAATTTATCAGGTAAGCATAAATTTTGTTTTCTTTCCTAAGATATGGAGAGTCCACAAAGTCATTCAATTACTAGTGGGAACCAATACTCAAGCTAGAGGACGCAGAATAAACAGGGAGGGAGAACAAGATAGGCAGACCTAAACAGAAGGCACCACCGCTTGAAGAACCTTTCTCCCAAAAGAGGCCTCAGCCAAGACAAAAGTATCACATATGGAAAAAGCATGCAGAGAGGACCAAGTTGCAGCCTTGCAAATCTGTTCCACAGAAGCTTCATTTTTGAAAGCCCAAGAAGAGGAGACAGCCCTAGTGGAATGAGCTGTAATTCTCTCAGCAGTCTTATAAGCAAAACAAATTATACTTCTCAACCAGAGGGAAAGAGAAGTAGCAGTAACCTTTTGACCCTTAAGATTTCCTGAGAAACAAACAAACAGGGCAGAAGACTGGCGAAAATCCTTAGTCGCCTGTAGGTAGAATTTTAGAGCACGCACAATACCTAAGTTGTGCAACAGACGATCTTTATGAGAAGAATGATTTGGACAGAGAGAAGGAACAACAATTTCCTGATTAATATTTCTATCTGAAACTTCAATTTAGTATGAAGAACCGCCCTATCCGCATGAAAGATAAGGTAAGGGGAATCACTCTGAGCAGAAGAGATAGCAATAAGAAACAAAACCTTCCAAGATAGCAACTTAATATGTATGGAATGCATTGGCTCAAACGGGGCCTGCTGCAAAAACTTTAACAACAAGATTAAGCCTCCGAGGAGGAGCAACAGGTTTAAACACAGGCCTGATTCTGACCAGGGCCTGACAAAACGATTGAACATCTGGCACATCCGCCAGACACTTGTGTAACAAAATAGATAATGCAGAAATCTGACCTTTCAGAGAACTGACTGACAACCCTTTCTCCAGACTTTCCTGGAGAAAAGACAAAATTCTAGGAATACTGACCCTACTCCAAGAGTAGCCCTTAGATTCACACCAATAAAGGTATTTACGCCATGCCTTATGGTAAATTGTTTGAGTAACAGGCTTGCGAGCCTGGATCATGGTCTCAATGAAAACTCAGAAAATACACGCTTAGACAGAACTAAGCGTTCAATCTCCAAGCAGTCAGCTTCAGAGAAACGAGATTTGGATGGAGGAATGGACCCTGAGTTAGAAGGTCCTTCCTCAGAGGCAACCTCCAAGGTGGCCGAGATGACATCTTCACTAGGTCTGCATACCGGATCCTGCAAGGCCATGCAGAGCTATTAGAATTACTGGTGCTCTCTCCTGTTTGATACGAGCAATAACTCGTGGAAGGAGCGCAAACGGAGGAAACAGGTATGCTAGACTGAAATCCCAAGGAACCGCCAAAGCATCTATCAGAGTGGCCTGAGGATCTCTTGATCTTGAACCGTACCTTGGAAGCTTGGCATTCCGCCGAGATGCCAACAGATCCAACTCCGGCAACCCCCATTTGAGGGTTAACCTGGAGAACACATCTGGATGGAGAGCCCACTCCCCGGGATAAAATCTCTGTCTTCCCAGTTGTCCACTCCAGGAATGTGGATGACAGATAGACAACAATTGTGAGCTCTCACCCACTGAATAATCTGTGTCACCTCCTTCATGGCTAAGGAACTCCGAGTTCCTCCCTGGTGGTTGATGTAAACCACTAAGGTGATGTTGTCCAACTGAAACCTGATAAACCAGGCTAAGGACAATCGAGGCCAAGCTATCAGAGCATTGTAAATCTCTCTCAATTCCAAGATGTTTATGGGGAGAGCAGACTCCTCCGGAGTCCATAGTCCCTGTGCCTATAATGATCCCCAGACTGCTCCCCAGCCTAGCAGGCTGGCGTCCATGGTCACAATCACCCAGGAAGGTCTCCGGAAGCATGTGCCCTGAAACAGATGGTCCTGAGAAAGCCACCATGGGAGAGAGTCTCTTGTCGACTGGCATAGATCTATCCTCTGAGACAGATCCGAATGGTCTCTGTTCCATTGTCTGAGCATGCATAATTGCAGAGCTCTCAAATGGAATCGAGCAAAGGGAATGATGTCCATGGAAATGACCATCAGACCACTGATGGCCAAACAGTAGACTGTAGAGAGAGGCAAGAGGAGAGAATTCTGTATTTTCTGACCTCCGTCATAAATTTTTTCATAGATAGGGAATCTATTATGGTCCCTAAGAAAACCACCCTTGTAGCCGGAACAAGGGAACTCTTTTCCAGATTCACTTTCCAACCGTGGGAACGTAGAAAAGACAACAAGATCTCTGTATGAGAGTTTGCTTGTTGAAAAGATGGCGCCTGAACCAATATGTCATCCAGGTAGGGCGCCACTGCAATTCCCTGAGATCTGATCACTGCTAAGAGAGCCCCCAGAACCTTTGAGAAAATTCTGGGAGCTGTGGAAAGGCCAAACTGAAGAACCACAAACTGAAAGTGTTTGTCTAGAAAGGCGAATCTCAGGAATTTGTGATGATCCCTGTGGATGGTAACATAAAGATATGCGTCCTTCAGGTCTATGGTCCTCATGAACTGACCCTCTTTGACCAAAGGAAGAATGGAACGAATGGTTTCCATTTTGAAGGACGGTACCCTGAGAAAGTTGTTGAGGCACTTTAGGTCTAAAATAGGTCAAAAAGTTCCCTCTTTTTTGGGCACAACGAACAGATTTGAATAGAATCCTAGACCCTGTTCCCTTACTGGAACTGGAACAATCACTCCCAGGGAGGAAAGGTCTTGAACGCAGTTCAAGAATGCCTCTCTTTTTACCTGGTCTGCAGATAATCTTGAGAGGTGGAATCTGCCCCTGGGAGGGAAAGTTTTGAATTCTATTTTGTAACCCTGGGATACTATGTCCACAGCCCAAGGATCTGGGACATCTCGTCTCTATGCTTGACAAAACAGGGAAAGTCTGCCCCCCACTTGATCCGATCTCGGACCGGGGGCCGATACTTCATGCTGACTTAGACTCAGCTGAGGGTTTCTTTGATTGCTTCCCCTTATTCCAAGACTGATTAGGCTTTCAAGAAGACTTGGACTGCTCCTGCTTGGAAGAGGAAGAGGAAGACTTTTGAACTTTGAAGTTACGAAAGGAACGAAAATTACTTTGACGTCCTTTTGAGTCTGTTCTTCTTGTCTTGCGGTAGAAAAGACCCTTTTTCCACCCATAATATCAGAAATTATTTCTGCCAGACCAGGTCCGAACAAGGTCTTACCCTTGTAAGGAAGCGCCAGAAGCTTGGACTTAGTGGTAATATCAGCTGACCAAGATTTTAGCCACAATGCCCTGCGAGATAGACAGTGAAGCCAGACACTAATAACTTGCATGTTACCATCAGAAATAAAGGAATTGGCTAGTTTGAGAGCCTTAATCCTATCTTGTATCTCCTCCAACGGAGTCTCTACTAAAATTGATTCAGACAAGGTGTCTCACCAATAAGATGCTGCACTTGCTACTGTGGCAATACAAACTGCAGGTTGCCATTGAAGACCTTGATGAACATACAGTACATCTTATTCAAATAAGCTTCCAGCTTCTTGTCCATGGGATCCTTAAAGGAGCAACTATCCTCTATAGGTATCGTAGTTCTCTTAGCCAGAGTAGAAATAGCCCCTTCTACTTTAGGCACCATGTGCCAAGAATCTTTAATGGAGTCAGCAACAGGAAACATCTTTTTAAATATGGGAGACGGGGAGAAAGGAATCCCTGACTTCTCCCATTCCTGTGAAATAATGTCCGTCACATGGTCTGGGACAGGAAAAACGTCCACAGAGGAACGAACATCATAGTATTTATTACGTTTATTAGACTTCTCAGGATTAACAATGACAGAACACAAAGGTGTTCAAGCTTAAATCTGTTTACTTATTCTTCAATATCAGATGAAAGAATAAAAATCTGATATTTCTTAAGATTCCTTATCAGACTTATGAGGGAGGGCAACCTGCATAGCAGTAGGTGGAACAGAAACCTTAGTATCTGAATGTCTAATTTTCCTCTTGCATTTTCCCAGCATAGGAAAAGCAGATAATGCTGCAGATACTGCAGAAGATACCTGTGCAGCAAAATCTGCAGGCAAATAAACTCCTTCAGGAGGCTGAGAGGAACTGCAGGGAACTGTATGTGATGCCATAGAGGGTTGGAACGTTTGAGGAGAAAGCTGTGGCATTGACCAAACAGCATCATCCTGAAAGACATTGGGCTCAGCGGGCAACAATTTAACTTTAAATTGAAGTGTTCTAGCTAAGCATGCAGCACAGAATTGCATAGGCAAAACAATTTGTGCCTCTAGGCACTTGTCAATAGACACAGAGGCCTAGATTTGGAGTTTTGCATTAGAAGGGGTGCGTTAGCTACGCGTGCTTTTTTTTGGCCACACCTTTAAAATACCGCTGGTATTTAGAGTTCACAGAATGGCTGCGTTTTCAGTGCGTTAGGCTCCAAAAAGGGAGCGTAGAGCATAATTTACCGACACTGCAACTCTCAATACCAGCGGTGCTTACGGACGCGGCCAGCTTCAAAAACGTGCTCGTGCACGATTCCCCCATAGGAAACAATGGGACAGTTTGAGCTGAAAAAAAACCTAACACCTGCAAAAAAGCAGCGTTCAGCTCCTAACGCAGCCCCAATGTTTCCTATGGGGAAACACTTCCTAAGTCTGCATCTAACACCCTAACATGTACCCCGAGTCTAAACACCCCTAGCCTTACACTTATTAACCCCTAATCTGCCGCCCCCGCTATCGCTGACCCCTGCATATTATTTTTAACCCCTAATCTGCCGCTCCGTACACCGCCGCAACCTACATTATAGTTATGTACCCCTAATCTGCTGCCCCTAACACCGCCGACCCCTATATTATATTTATTAACCCCTAATCTGCCCCCGGCAACGTCGCCGCCAGCTACCTACAATTATTAACCCCTAATCTGCCGACCGGACCTCGCCGCTACTCTAATAAATTTATTAACCCCTAAAGCTAAGTCTAACCTTAACCCTAACACCCCCCTAAGTTAAATATAATTTTATTCTAACTAAATAAATTAACTCTTATTAAATAAATTATTCCTATTTAAAGCTAAATACTTACCTGTAAAATAAATCCTAATATAGCTACAATATAAATTATAATTATTTTTATTAGGATTTATATTTATTTTACAGGCAACTTTGTATTTATTTTAACCAGGTACAATAGCTATTAAATAGTTAATAACTATTTAATAGCTACCTAATTAAAATAATACAAAATTACCTGTAAAATAAATCCTAACCTAAGTTACAATTAAACCTAACACTACACTACACTATCAATAAATTAATTAAATACAATACCTACAAATAAATACAATTAAATAAACTAACTAAAGTACAAAAAATAAAAAAGAACTAAGTTACAAAAAATAAAAAAATATTTACAAACATTAGAAAAATATTACAACAATTTTAAACTAATTACACCTACTCTAAGCCCCCTAATAAAATAACAAAGCCCCCCAAAATAAAAAAATGCCCTACCCTATTCTAAAATTAAAATAGAAAAGCTCTTTTACCTTACCAGCCCTTAAAAGGGCCATTTGCGGGGCATGCCCCAAAGAATTCAGCTCTTTTGCCTGGAAAAAAAACATACAATACCCCCCCCACCCCAACATTACAACCCACCACCCACATACCCCTAATCTAACCCAAACCCCCCTTAAATAAACCTAACACTAAGCCCCTGAAGATCTTCCTACCTTATCTTCACCACATCGTGTATCAGCGATCGGTCCAGGCTCCGATGTCTTGATCCAAGCCCAAGCGGGGGGCTGAAGACATCCATCCTCCGGCTGAAGTCTTGATCCAAGCGGGCAGAAGAGGACATCCGGACCGGCAAACATCTTCATCCAGGCGGCATCTTCTATGTTCTTCCATCCGATGACGAGCGGCTGATCTTCAAGACCTCCAGCGCGGATCCATCCTCTTCTTCCGACGACTAGACGACGAATGAAGGTTCCTTTAAGGGACGTCATCCAAGATGGCGACCCTTGAATTCTGATTGGCTGATAGGATTCTATCAGCCAATCGGAATTAAGGTAGGAAAATTCTGATTGGCTGATGAAATCAGCCAATCAGATTCAAGTTCAATCCGATTGGCTGATTGGATCAGCCAATCAGATTGAGCTCACATTCTATTGGCTGATAGTAACAGCCAATAGAATGCGAGCTCAATATGATTGGCTGATTGGATCAGCCAACCGGATTGAACTTGAATCTGATTGGCTAATTCCATCAGCCAATCAGAATTTTCCTACCTTAATTCCGATTGGCTGATAGAATCCTATCAGCCAATCGGAATTCGAGGGACGCCATCTTGGATGACGTCCCTTAAAGGAACCTTCATTCGTCTAGTCGTCGGAAGAAGAGGATGGATCTGCGCTGGAGGTCTTGAAGATCAGCCGCTCGTCATCGGATGGAAGAACATAGAAGATGCGGCTTGGATGAAGATGTTTGCCGTTCCGGATCTACTCTTCTGCCCAAAGATGGAATTCTTCAGCCGCCGCTTGGATGGAGGATGGAGGATGGACGTCACTCTTCAGCCCTCGCTTGGGCTTGGATCAAGACTTTGGAGGCTCTTCTGGACAGATCGGGACCCGGTGTGGTGAAGACAAGGTAGGGCGATCTTCAGGGGCTTAGTGTTAGGTTTATTTAAGAGGGGTTTGGGTTAGATTAGGGGTATGTGGGTGGTGGGTTGTAATGTTGGGGGGGTATTGTATGGTTTTTTTTACAGGCAAAAGTGCTGAATTCTTTGGGGCATGCCCCGCAAAGGGCCCTTTTAAGGGCTGGTAAGGTAAAAGAGCTTTTCTATTTTAATTTTAGAATAGGGTAGGGCATTTTTTATTTTGGGGGTCTTTGTTATTTTATTAGGGGGCTTAGAGTAGGTGTAATTAGTTTAAAATTGTTGTAATATTTTTCTAATGTTTGTAAATATTTTTTTATTTTTTGTAACTTAGTTCTTTTTTATTTTTTGTACTTTAGTTAGTTTATTTAATTGTATTTATTTGTAGGTATTGTATTTAATTAATTTATTGATAGTGTGGTGTTAGGTTTAATTGTAGATAATTGTAGGTATTTTATTTAATTAATTTATTGATAGTGTAGTGTTAGGTTTAATTGTAACTTAGGTTAGGATTTATTTTACAGGTAATTTTGTAATTATTTTAACTAGGTAGCTATTAAATAGTTCTTAACTATTTAATAGCTGTTGTACCTGGTTAAAATAATTACAAAGTTGCCTGTAAAATAAATATTAATCCTAAAATAGCTACAATATAATTATAATTTATATTGTAGCTATATTAGGGTTTATTTTACAGGTAAGTATTTAGCTTTAAATAGGAATAATTTATTTAATAAGAGTTAATTTATTTTGTTAGATTTAAATTATATTTAACTTAGGGGGGTGTTAGGGTTAGGGTTAGAATTAGCTTTAGGGGTTAAAAAATTTATTAGAGTAGCGGTGAGGTCCGGTCGGCAGATTAGGGGTTAATGCTTGAAGTTAGGTGTCGGCGATTTTAGGGAGGGAAGATTAGGGGTTAATACTATTTATTAAAGGGTTATTGAGGTGGGAGTGAGGCGGATTAGGGGTTAATACATTTATTATAGTAGCGGTGAGGTCCGGTCGGCAGATTAAAAAAATTAAATAGAGTGGCGGCGATGGGAGGGGGCCTCGGTTTAGGGGTACATAGGTAGTTTATGGGTGTTAGTGTACTTTAGAGCTCAGTAGTTAAGAGCTTTATGAACCGGCGTTAGCCCAGAAAGCTCTTAACTCCTGACTTTTTTCTGCGGCTGGAGTTTTGTCGTTAGATTTCTAACGCTCACTTCAGCCACGACTCTAAATACCGGCGTTAGAAAGATCCCATTGAAAAGATAGGATACGCAATTGACGTAAGGAGATCTGCGGTATGGAAAAGTTGCGGCTGGAAAGTGAGCGTTAGACCCTTTCCTGACTGACTCCAAATACCAGCGGGCGGTAAAAACCAGCGTTAGGAGCCTCTAACGCTGGTTTTGACGGCTACCGCCAAACTCTAAATCTAGGCGAGAGTCTTCCATGTCCATAATACTAAATAAAAAATTCCCCAAATTGTACAATTTTTTTAAATACACTGTCACTTTAAGAATTTTTAATACCACATCCGCTTAACGTTATGCAAAAATTCTTTAAAATAAAAAACCAATCAGGCCTCCTAAACCTCAGACAGGCTGAGGTGCCTTACCGTAACACTAATACACAATTTGGCTGCCAGAAGTCTCTAAAACGATTGTATAGTAGATCGACACTGAAGAGACTGAAATTCAATGACTCCGCTCCGCCCCGTGAATATCCGACAGCAGAGAGAAGTCACATGGCCGGCAGAGAAAGGAAACTATGCAGCAAGTAAAAGGTGCACGTTTCCCTCTGCCTACAACACCGGAGCTAAATTTACACAAATGCTCAAGCAGTCTGTCAGTTAGCCTGTTCTAGCTAAGCAAGCAAAGAAAACCAACTGCCAAATTTTAAGTTTATACATAAATCCCTGTATAAAACATAAGCCCCACACACATACTAATACAGTTTTGACAAAATTAGCCCAAAGAGGAAAAACAAAAGGGAAGATTAACCCCTAGGGGCCTATCTATCAAGCTCCGAATGGAGCTCTGAGCAGGCGGACATACATCGCCGGAAATCAACCCGATCGTACTCCCGATTGGCCGCGAGTCTGCATGGGGAGTCTCCGTATTCAGCGAGGTCTGGCGGACCTGATCCGCACTGTCGGATCAGGTCCGCCAGACTTTGATAATTAGGGGCCCTAGTCTCAACATACATAATGCCTGCCCACTGCCAAAGAGAATCCTGTATAAAGGATTTTAAAAATGTCCCCATCTACTGCATATGAAATATTCTTCTGAAGTGCAAGTCTCCAAGACCTAGAAGACAAAAAGCACTTACCTGCAGTCTAGCTGTCCGGCAGGAAGACAGCTCACAAGGCGTGAAAGGATACATACTCCTTACAGAGACCTGTAGAAAAAGAAAGAACAGAGTAACCAACTCTGGCTTTCTCTACCATGGGCAGCAATGTGTTAGGAAACAAAGCAAGGACTACCTCACAACTTCCTAACTGTTTAAAAGCCACCACTACTCTAGTGAAGAGATTGACATGGACTCAGATAATCCCAAATCCTTGCTTGCAGGGAAAAGTACCCGAAAAAGGAATTAATTTCTTCAGACACCAAACTTCACCTCTTACATTGACTGAGGCAAAGAGAATGACTGGGGATTATGGGTAGGGGAGTTACACTTAACAGCTTTGCAGTGGTGCTCTTTGCCTCCTCCTGCTGGCCAGGAGTGATATTTCCACTAGTAATTGAATGATGTTGTGGACTCTCCATATCTTAGGAAAGAAAGAACATTTTCTTCTATGTGAAGAACATTAAAATGTAAAATAGTCATAACTGCCTTCGGTTTAGCGCTATAGGTTTAACTCCTGTGGGTTAGTTTTTTCCAGTTTGCGCTCTTCATTAAAGTCTATGGGGAGAAGAAGTTAACGTGTTAGCAATATCCAAAGTCCTGAAGTTAGTGAGCACTGGCTTTCGCTCCCTAACCCGCGAGAGTTAAAAGTTTACTCCTGGCAGTGTTTGTGCGTGAGTGAAACTGTGCCAAAGTTTCTATCAGTAATAAGAAGTCAACATAACTAAAAACAGAATGTCTAATGACTGTGGTTTTCATCACCATATCATTATTATTTCATATATGATATTAGCAGCTACAGCGCTGGTGATATCACATATTAACATATGACCTGATAAGTAACATTTACACTCCACATAAGCTTTTGAACCTGTTTTTGCCTGGCCAAGAAGTGTTGTGTAAGGATGTGTAGTGCTATTATTTTGTGCATACATTGTCTAACATGCAGGTGCAATATACTATCATGAATATCAAACTGTCCTGCATTTAACAGGGTTTTTTCAGTTTTGTGAGCTCTGTCCCGCAGTTTTTTTGTCACTTTCATCAGCCAAAGTAAAATAAGGCACATCCAAGCCATGATTATCAGCCCCCGTTTAGCAACCTTTACCATTAAGCCATACTGATGACCATGACTCTGTCACCCATTAATATTCCAGTGAATCAGAAAATGCTCCACATGGGTTTTTGCAAGATTTTTGGATCTATCTAATTCAACAACCATAACACTCAAAACCCATTTGTACTAGGGTAACCATATTGCCGCTTTAAAAAGGGACACATATAAAAAATACATATGTCAGTGTTCTTATACAAAACATCCCTCCCAAACAGCTCTCTTCTCTCCCTCAACACCCCCCCCCCCAGTTGTCACCACCATCTTAGGTACTGGTAAACAGTGTGACAGTGTGACAGGTTAGCACAATAGTATGGTCTTGATGAAGGCCATGAAAGCAGGGTAGTACACAAATACAATATAAGGGTAACCTAAAAGGGTCTACCTTAGCAGAAATATAATCGTTATAAAAGTCAATAAATGGTAATAGCCTAATATATATCTTAGAAAATATATTTAATAATGTAAAATTACAATACAATCAAGATTATAAAATCAGTGTTAATAAAATCAGTACATATATACTAAAAAGTAATTAATGGGGCCCTTTAAATTAGTTTGAAAAAACATACAGAAAGGGGAAAGATTAACCACAAATTTATATATATATATATATATACTATGATTGAGGATAGAAGAAAACTATACTCAAATAAATATAAGTATAAAGAGGGCAGAGATATTCAAACAGTATAAATAAAAACAAATAGCAATACAAACAGACTTAATAACTGGACGTCCAGCGTAAAAACCAGGGGTTAAAACAGTAATAATCTAGGGTTAAAACAGTATTAACCTGAAAGTGCACTATAGTGAACAAAAACACTCGTGACTAGATGATCATACTAATAGCATTGGATCAAGCTAATGGGCGAGTGAGGTACCTTGCGCTAATCTGTGGAGCACAGATTGAATATTGTTCGTCCTGTACCTCCTCCTGAGGTGGGTGTGTACTCCTAGAGTAGTTCACTTACATCACCCTTTCTGAAAATGTCCAGCTGATTTCGGGAGGAACAGAATGTAAACGATCTCTGGGGTAATAGCAATCCTTTAGATGATGGTAGATAGTAACTTCAAGGCACTCTTATTCTGTGGTGCTTAGTGCAGGTACTAGATCATCTGGCAGTATATTCAATTTGTAGACTGGTGCGCTCCCTCAGAGGGCTGTATTCAAATTCACAGGCCTTGGGGGTAGTGAGCCAGGCGTTGGTAGTTGTCCTGTGTGCTTTTTCAACACAATAGCGATCCTTTCGGCGGCTGTATCAAGTTCACAAGCCTTAAAGGAGTTCAGCTTAGCAGTAGTTCTTCTTGTAGGAAATGAGACACAGTCATCAACCGGTTTCTCCCCTCACTTGGGGCTTTTTCAAGATGTGTTCTCATTGCTGGCAGGTATTCCTTTATAGGGCTATCCTGCATCCTTATTGGTTAGTTCAAAGGGGTGTGTGATCCCAGTTAAGGTGGAATTTGAGTTATATCCCTTAAACTTTTAAGGAGGTATCTTATTGTCTCTTGTAGTTTTTTGGAAATTTCCCGTTGTTAATTTTAGTTTAACAACTAGTATACTAAAAGTACATATTGCTCCGGAAAGGAACAACCATACGTGTAATATGGTCACATCCATGGTGTCAAGTGAAATCGACTTAAATTATGAGTAAAGTCTGTTCAAGAGTTAGTATTTTTTGGAGTCCTCAATTTGATTAAACACATAGGTAGAGGTAAAAGACATATGTCAGTATTGTACAGGGAATATAAAGTTTTTACAGAGTGTTTTACATTTGATAGTTACAAACAGAAGTAAATTAGGGACAAAAAGAGAGAACTGGGGGTTCTCATTGTCTTAGAGTTAAAGTTAAACACATAGGTAAAGAATTTTTCCCATATGTGTATATGATACAGAAAATAGACAGACATTCTAGATATTTCATGTTTGGTGGTTGCATATTGGGGCATACTTATCTGATCAAGAGTCAGTATTGTTTGGGGGATGATAGTATGATTAAACACATAGTTAAAGGTTAAACACATATGTCGGTATTTGTTCTCTTTTTGATAAATATTATAAAATCTTACATTTGGTACTTGCAAATGGAAGTTAATTATGAAAAAACAGTTCTTAGTGTATTAGGGGTAAAGTTAAACACATAGGTAAAAGTTAAACACATAGGTAAAAGTTAAACACATATGTGTATATGACATTGACAGACTATTCCAAAGTTTTACATTTGGTACTTGCAAACTTAAGTTAGTTATGAAAAACGGTTCTTAGTGTATTAGGGGTAAAATTAAACACATATGTAAAAGTTAAACACATGTGTATATGACATAAAAAATGTAGACAGACTATTCCAAAGTTTTGCATTTGGTGGTTGCATACTTGGGCAAATAATGAAAGGAGGTTCCGATTGTTCTTAAAAGGCATATCTAATAGAGACCGTTAGGGGAAGTTTTAGTCAAACATAAAAGGAGCTACATCAAGTTCTGAGTTTAAGCCTAATGGGTGCAGTGTTTTCATGGTATATATCAGTTCGGCTTCCTTTTTTAGGAGCTTTGTTTCAAAATTCCCTCCTCTCCATTCTGGTTTGACTTTTGAAATCCCCCAGAATTTAAAGTCTTTAAGTCGGTTATTATGGACCTCTCTAAAGTGTCTGTATAGGTGTGTTTCCTTGTTGCCTTTTTCTATGATACAAAGGTGTTCTCTAATTCTTTCGCGGAGTGTTCTAGAGGTCTCTCCTAAATATTGCATATTACAACTACACTGTATGAGGTATATGATTCCTTTATCTGTACATCTGATAGTGTCATTTATATGGTAGTTTATTCCTGTTTGAGTTGACGTATATTCTTTGGTTTTATTTGTGTAGTGGCAGGATCTGCAGCAATGGCAGGGAAAGAAGCCTTTGACTATGTTCCCTAGTAGGTCATGTTGTTTGGACTGATTATTTGTTTTAAACTCGCTGGGGGCCAATGTGCTCTTTAGGTTCTTTGATTTTTTGTATATAAATCTTGGGTTAATAGAGATCTTATCTCCAATAATTGGATCCTCTCTAATTAGGTGCCAATGTTTTTTAATAATACGTTCGATAGTCTTATGGTCCCCATTATAGTTTGTAATGAAAGGGACAGATATATCCTCCATTTCTTTTATGCCTATAGGATCTTCATGTCTTTTATATTTAAGTAAATCTTTTCTATCTATGTCTTTTATTTTATTGAAATTATCCTGAATTGTTATATCATCATACCCTTTGTCATTAAATTTCTTTATTAGAATTTTAGACTGTTCTTCGTAGTCTATTAGGTTAGTGCAGTTTTTTCTAATCCGCAGAAATTGTGCTTTGGGTATATTTTCTTTCCACTTTGAAAGGTGGCAGCTTGTAGCATGAATAAAGTTGTTGGAATCTATTTTCTTAAAGAAAGTTTTGGTATTAAATTGGTCATTGTTGGTTTCAATGTCCAGATCTAGAAACGAAATGTTATGTTTATTTATTTCGTAAGTGAACTGTATTCCCCTGTCATTTTGGTTCATGGAGGAGAAAAGTTCTAATAGTGTTTCTTCAGTGCCTTTCCAGATAATCAGAATGTCATCAATGTACCGCTTATAGGTCACCAGATACTGCACCAAGCTATTGGTTCCCAAAAATTCGGACTCCCAATCCCCCATAAAAAGATTGGCATAGCTTGGTGCAAATCTGGTGCCCATAGCGGTACCTTTAATCTGTAGATACATCTTTTGATTAAAAGAAAATGTATTGTTTTCAAGAATGAATCTGATGCTGTCTAATAGGAATTCTCTTTGTTCTTTGGATATAGTTTCATCTTTCTTTAGAAACTTTGTAACTGCTTTAACACCTAGATCATGTGCGATATTAGTGTATAAAGATGTTACATCACATGTAGCTAAAATGATTTCACCGTCAATTTTCAAGTTATCTAGAAGTTGTAGCACTTGTGTTGAATCTTTCAAATATGAGGGTAATTGTTTCACATATTTTTGAAGGAATCTATCTATGTATTGGGACAAGTTGGCGGTGAGTGAGTTTATCCCTGAAATAATCGGGCGACCTGGTGGATTTTTTAAATCTTTATGAATCTTTGGTAAAAAATAAAAAATGGGAATTCTAGGAAATTCGGGGTATAGGAAATTGTATTCTTTAGAGTTGAGTATACCTTTATTTTTAGCAGTATCTAGAAGTAGTTTCAAAATTAGATGGTCGGCTCTAGTGGGGTCTCTTTTTAACTCTTTATAGGTGGTTTCATCCTTCAATAGTCTTTCTGCTTCTACTAGGTAGTAGTCCCTGTCCATAATCACTACTCCACCCCCTTTATCGGCTGGCTTAATTATGATGTCTTTGTTCTCTTTCAGTCTTTTGAGGGCATCATTTTCAGATTTTTTCAAATTAAAAAGGCGTTTTTTATTTTTATTTGGCTCATACTTTTCTATGTCTCTTTGTACTAGTTTTTCAAATAATTCTATGTTCTTCCCTTTCTCTTGAGTGGGGTAAAACTTGGACTTTGGTTTTAAATCTGTATGAACAAATTTGGGGTCTTCGGTGTATTGTCTGGATGTGTATTGTTCAATTGGATTTTTAATAAAATACCTCTTGAGTGTGAGTTTCCTTATGAACTGTGATACATTAATATGTGTTTCGAATTTATTGAGTTTAGACGTAGGTGCAAAGGATAAACCTAGGCTTAGAACTTTTGATTCTTCATTACTTAGACTTGTTTTGCTTAGATTAAATATTCCTGAGGTATCAGGGTCTACCATTGCTCTCGTCTGTCCCTTGGTTTCTTTATTGTTTCTGCCCCTTCCTCCTCTCTTTCCTCTAGAGCTCTTTTTCTTTGATTCATGAGGGGGGCTAATTGTACTTTTTCTACTATATGCCCTCTTGATGTTTCTGCTCTTGGACTGACCCCTAAAAAATGTGCCCCTTGGTTCATTTCTTTTCTATCTATAGTGTTGTCCTTTTCAGACTTTTGTGTAAGTGGTTGAAACCTATTTCTGAGTGGTATTCTCCAATTCTTTTCTTCTCTTTTGTATTGAGGGTAGTCTGTTCTTCCTGAGGGGGCTTCATTTCTATATCTATCCTCTCTCCAACTATAGGGGGGAGGGTTTCTAGTGGAGTATGGTCTATATTCTCTATCTGACAGTGGATATTCTCTAAAGCGTGCATGAGTATATTCTTGTCTAGTTGGCGGTATATTATGCCATCTATGTTGGTTATTATAGTACTCAGGTTCCCTATAGGAATCTTCAATATTCTGTGGGTTTCTAGGTTTGTACTCATTTTTATGTTGGTAGTTGGTAGTTTTTCTAGGTGTGAAATCCTCATGTTGTCTATGACTAATAGGTTTCCTAAAGGAATCATGTCTAGTATTATTTGTTTGAATAATTGGTTTATTATAATTAGAGGGATTTTAATCAAAAGATGTATCTACAGATTAAAGGTACCGCTATGGGCACCAGATTTGCACCAAGCTATGCCAATCTTTTTATGGGGGATTGGGAGTCCGAATTTTTGGGAACCAATAGCTTGGTGCAGTATCTGGTGACCTATAAGCGGTACATTGATGACATTCTGATTATCTGGAAAGGCACTGAAGAAACACTATTAGAACTTTTCTCCTCCATGAACCAAAATGACAGGAGAATACAGTTCACTTACGAAATAAATAAACATAACATTTCGTTTCTAGATCTGGACATTGAAACCAACAATGACCAATTTAATACCAAAACTTTCTTTAAGAAAATAGATTCCAACAACTTTATTCATGCTACAAGCTGCCACCTTTCAAAGTGGAAAGAAAATATACCCAAAGCACAAATTCTGCGGATTAGAAAAAACTGCACTAACCTAATAGACTACGAAGAACAGTCTAAAATTCTAATAAAGAAATTTAATGACAAAGGGTATGATGATATAACAATTCAGGATAATTTCAATAAAATAAAAGACATAGATAGAAAAGATTTACTTAAATATAAAAGACATGAAGATCCTATAGGCATAAAAGAAATGGAGGATATATCTGTCCCTTTCATTACAAACTATAATGGGGACCATAAGACTATCGAACGTATTATTAAAAAACATTGGCACCTAATTAGAGAGGATCCAATTATTGGAGATAAGATCTCTATTAACCCAAGATTTATATACAAAAAATCAAAGAACCTAAAGAGCACATTGGCCCCCAGCGAGTTTAAAACAAATAATCAGTCCAAACAACATGACCTACTAGGGAACATAGTCAAAGGCTTCTTTCCCTGCCATTGCTGCAGATCCTGCCACTACACAAATAAAACCAAAGAATATACGTCAACTCAAACAGGAATAAACTACCATATAAATGACACTATCAGATGTACAGATAAAGGAATCATATACCTCATACAGTGTAGTTGTAATATGCAATATTTAGGAGAGACCTCTAGAACACTCCGCGAAAGAATTAGAGAACACCTTTGTATCATAGAAAAAGGCAACAAGGAAACACACCTATACAGACACTTTAGAGAGGTCCATAATAACCGACTTAAAGACTTTAAATTCTGGGGGATTTCAAAAGTCAAACCAGAATGGAGAGGAGGGAATTTTGAAACAAAGCTCCTAAAAAAGGAAGCCGAACTGATATATACCATGAAAACACTGCACCCATTAGGCTTAAACTCAGAACTTGATGTAGCTCCTTTTATGTTTGACTAAAACTTCCCCTAACGGTCTCTATTAGATATGCCTTTTAAGAACAATCGGAACCTCCTTTCATTATTTGCCCAAGTATGCAACCACCAAATGCAAAACTTTGGAATAGTCTGTCTACATTTTTTATGTCATATACACATGTGTTTAACTTTTACATATGTGTTTAATTTTACCCCTAATACACTAAGAACCGTTTTTCATAACTAACTTAAGTTTGCAAGTACCAAATGTAAAACTTTGGAATAGTCTGTCAATGTCATATACACATATGTGTTTAACTTTTACCTATGTGTTTAACTTTTACCTATGTGTTTAACTTTACCCCTAATACACTAAGAACTGTTTTTTCATAATTAACTTCCGTTTGCAAGTACCAAATGTAAGATTTTATAATATTTATCAAAAAGAGAACAAATACCGACATATGTGTTTAACCTTTAACTATGTGTTTAATCATACTATCATCCCCCAAACAATACTGACTCTTGATCAGATAAGTATGCCCCAATATGCAACCACCAAACATGAAATATCTAGAATGTCTGTCTATTTTCTGTATCATATACACATATGGGAAAAATTCTTTACCTATGTGTTTAACTTTAACTCTAAGACAATGAGAACCCCCAGTTCTCTCTTTTTGTCCCTAATTTACTTCTGTTTGTAACTATCAAATGTAAAACACTCTGTAAAAACTTTATATTCCCTGTACAATACTGACATATGTCTTTTACCTCTACCTATGTGTTTAATCAAATTGAGGACTCCAAAAAATACTAACTCTTGAACAGACTTTACTCATAATTTAAGTCGATTTCACTTGACACCATGGATGTGACCATATTACACGTATGGTTGTTCCTTTCCGGAGCAATATGTACTTTTAGTATACTAGTTGTTAAACTAAAATTAACAACGGGAAATTTCCAAAAAACTACAAGAGACAATAAGATACCTCCTTAAAAGTTTAAGGGATATAACTCAAATTCCACCTTAACTGGGATCACACACCCCTTTGAACTAACCAATAAGGATGCAGGATAGCCCTATAAAGGAATACCTGCCAGCAATGAGAACACATCTTGAAAAAGCCCCAAGTGAGGGGAGAAACCGGTTGATGACTGTGTCTCATTTCCTACAAGAAGAACTACTGCTAAGCTGAACTCCTTTAAGGCTTGTGAACTTGATACAGCCGCCGAAAGGATCGCTATTGTGTTGAAAAAGCACACAGGACAACTACCAACGCCTGGCTCACTACCCCCAAGGCCTGTGAATTTGAATACAGCCCTCTGAGGGAGCGCACCAGTCTACAAATTGAATATACTGCCAGATGATCTAGTACCTGCACTAAGCACCACAGAATAAGAGTGCCTTGAAGTTACTATCTACCATCATCTAAAGGATTGCTATTACCCCAGAGATCGTTTACATTCTGTTCCTCCCGAAATCAGCTGGACATTTTCAGAAAGGGTGATGTAAGTGAACTACTCTAGGAGTACACACCCACCTCAGGAGGAGGTACAGGACGAACAATATTCAATCTGTGCTCCACAGATTAGCGCAAGGTACCTCACTCGCCCATTAGCTTGATCCAATGCTATTAGTATGATCATCTAGTCACGAGTGTTTTTGTTCACTATAGTGCACTTTCAGGTTAATACTGTTTTAACCCTAGATTATTACTGTTTTAACCCCTGGTTTTTACGCTGGACGTCCAGTTATTAAGTCTGTTTGTATTGCTATTTGTTTTTATTTATACTGTTTGAATATCTCTGCCCTCTTTATACTTATATTTATTTGAGTATAGTTTTCTTCTATCCTCAATCATAGTATATATATATATATATAGATTTGTGGTTAATCTTTCCCCTTTCTGTATGTTTTTTCAAACTAATTTAAAGGGCCCCATTAATTACTTTTTAGTATATATGTACTGATTTTATTAACACTGATTTTATAATCTTGATTGTATTGTAATTTTACATTATTAAATATATTTTCTAAGATATATATTAGGCTATTACCATTTATTGACTTTTATAACGATTATATTTCTGCTAAGGTAGACCCTTTTAGGTTACCCGTATATTGTATTTGTGTACTACCCTGCTTTCAGCGCCAGTATTTCCGCTTACATTATTCTACTATCCTCCTCAGGGTTCTTAGAGAGAGACCCTTCTATACTTGGCATTAGGGTTGATATAAGCGCCAATTCTCACCTATCCTCCTTGATGAAGGCCATAACAGCTGAAACACGTAGATTACCCCTTGGCATTTTGTTGGCCTAAATTGGTCTATTTTGGATCTGCTGCTGTTTCAATCCAACTGCAGACAGAGATAGAGTTATCCTGAGGCCTAAAAGTGGTATTCTCCAAAAGCGGAACTCCTGACACCCACATAGTGGGGAACTACACAGATTGCCATCATCTACATAGTTCAACACCACTTACCCTCATTGGAGCTCTCTGAGGACTTTTTGGGACCACCGGAGTGAGATCCCTCAAAGATCTATACTTGTTATTTCAGCAGTCTCCCTGTTGGACACATATTAGGTGAGTGATACTCCCACAATCACAAAAACATTCACAGGCACCTGCCTTTTTTGGACGATAAAAATGAATCTTACTTTGCACACAGTGATGCTTTTTTCTAAAGCTATTGATCCTGCAAAGAAGACCGCTGTCTGAGCTTAACTGGATAATAAAATTAAGATCTTGACTTATACCTTAAAAAGACCATATTGCTCCCACGGAGCCCACACATCTAAGACACGTAGCACAGTTAAGATTTTCCTTGCTGCATTCGAGACCTACCTATGCTAGCACACAGTCTAATTGCTAGCACATAGTTCCTTCGCAACATTGCACTTTATCCTACGCTCTTGAGTAACTCAAGCTCATTTTGTTATATTGTATACAATAACCGGTTATTGATTTTAGATGCTTTATTTCAATGTATTTCTTGACTATTTATCTGTATCAATTATGACTTTGCATTGAATTTCTGTTTTTGACAACACTCATTTATTGCTGTATTATCCCCTATTAGTAAAAATATTTTAATATATCTATTTTCTCAAATTTTTCATTTTAATCTGCCACATATCTCAATAGCTTCAGATTCCTATCAGGGATTTGATTTAGCGCTCTCCTATACTATTTATTGATTCAGTCTGTGAGAGAGTCTGAACGAGAGAGGGAGAGAGTTAGAGAGGCTCAGTCTGTGAGTGAACCTGAACAGGAGAGGGAGAGAGTTAGAGAGGCTCAGTCTGTGAGAGATTCTGAACAGGAGAGGGAGAGAGTTAGAGAGGCTCAGTCTGTAAATGAGCCTGAACAGAAGAGGGAGAGAGTTAAAAAGGTTCAGTCTGTAATTGAGCCTGAAAATGAGAGGGAGAGAGTTAGAGAGGCTCAGTCTGTGAGGGATGCTGAACAGGAGAGGGAGAGAGTTAAAGAGGCTCAGTCTGTGAGAGAGGCTGAACAGGAGAGGGAGAGAGTTAAAGAGGCTCAGTCGGCGAGAGAGACTGAACAGGAGAGGGAGAGAGTTAAAGAGGCTCAGTCGGTGAGAGAGACTGAACAGGAGAGGGAGAGAGTTAGAGAGGCTCAGTCTGTAAATGAGCCTGAACAGAAGAGGGAGAGAGTTAAAAAGGTTCAGTCTGTAATTGAGCCTGAAAATGAGAGGGAGAGAGTTAGAGAGGCTCAGTCTGTGAGGGATGCTGAACAGGAGAGGGAGAGAGTTAAAGAGGCTCAGTCTGTGAGAGAGGCTGAACAGGAGAGGGAGAGAGTTAAAGAGGCTCAGTCGGTGAGAGAGACTGAACAGGAGAGGGAGAGAGTTAAAGAGGCTCAGTCTGTGAGAGAGCCTGAATAGAAGAGGAAGAGAGTTAGAGAGGCCCAGTCTGTGAGAGAGGCTGAACAGGAGAGGGAGAGAGTTAAAGAGGCTCAGTCTGTGAGAGAAGCTGAACAGGAGAGGGAGAGAGTTAAAGAGGCTCAGTCTGTGAGAGAGGCTGAACAGGAGAGGGAGAGAGTTAAAGAGGCTCAGTCGGTGAAAGAGGCTTAACAGGAGAGGGAAAGAGTTAAAGAGCCTCAGTCAGTGAGAGAGGATGAACAGGAGAGGAAGAGAGTTAGAGAGGCTCAGTCTGTGAAAGTGGCTGAACAGGAGAGGGAGAGAGTTAAAGAGGCTCAGTCTGTGAGAGATTCTGAACAGGAGAGGAGGAGAGTTAGAGAGGCTCAGTCTGTGAAAAAGGCTGAACAGGAGAGGGAGAGAGTTAAAGAGGCTCAGTCGGTGAAAGAGGCTGAACAGGAGAGGGAGAGAGTTAAAGAGGCTCAGCCTGTGAGAGTGGCTGAACAGGAGAGGGAGAGAGTTAAAGAGGCTCAGTCGGTGAGAGAGCCTAAACAGGAGAGGAAGAGAGTTAGAGAGGCTCAGTCTGTGAGAGAGTCTGAACAGGAGATGGAGACACATACCCATATTCATACATACACAAACTCACTAAAACACACACTCATATATATATATACATACATTGCAATGTTTGTATTTGGCCTTCCTTCCTGAGTTATAGGAAATCTAACACCTAGATTACGAGTTTTGCGTTAGAGGCTGTGCGGTGCTAACGAGCAGTTTATGCTCACCGCTCACTTACAGACAGCGCTGGTATTAAGGGTTTTTACAACCCAGACAAGAAGTGAGCGTTGAGCAAAATTTTGCTCCTTACCGCACTCCAATACCAGCCCTGTTACGTTAGCGGTGAGCTGGTGTAACGTGCTCGTGCACAATTTCCCCATAGGAATCAACGGGGAGAGCCGGCTGAAAAAAAGTCTAACACCTGCCAAAAAGCAGCGTAAAGCTCCTTAACGCAGACCCATTAATTCCTATGGGGAAATACACCTAACACCCTAACATGAACCCCGAGTCTAAACACCCCTAATCTTACACTTATTAACCCCTAATCTGCCCACCCCTGACATCGCCGCAACCTACATTATATTATTAACCCCTAATCTGCCACTCCGGACACCGCCGCCACCTACATTATACTTATGAACCCCTAATCTGCTGCCCCCAACATCGCCGACACCTACATTATATTTCTTAACCCCTAATCTGCTGCCCCCAATGTCGCCGCCACCTACCTACATTTATTAACCCCTAATCTGCTGCCCCCAACGTCGCCGCCACTATAATAAACATATTAACCCCTAAACCGCCGCACTCCCGTCTCACAAACATTAGTTAAATATTATTAACCCCTAATCTGCCTGCCCTAACATCGACACCACCTACTTACATTTATTAATTTAGTGGGGGTTTTTTTTGTACTTTAGCTAATTTTATTTAATTGTATTTAATTGTATTTAATGTAGGGAATTAATTTAAATATAGTGTAGTGTTAGGTGTTATTGTAACTTAGGTTAGGTTTTATTTTACAGGTACTTTTGTATTTATTTTAGCTAGGTAGTTTATTAAATAGTTAATAACTATTTAGTAACTATTCTACCTAGTTAAAATAAATACAAACTTGCCTGTAAAATAAAAATAAACCCTAAACTAGATACAATGTAACTATTAGTTATATTGTAGCTAGCTTAGGGTTTATTTTATAGGTAAGTATTTAGTTTTAAATAGTAATAATTTAGTTAATTATAGTAATTTTATTTAGATTTATTTAAATTATATTTAAGTTAGGGGGGGTTAGGGTTAGACTTAGATTTAGGGGTTAATAACTTTAGTATAGTGGCAGCGACATTGGGGGCAGCAGATTAGGGGTTAATAATATTTAACTAATGTTTGTGAGGCGGGAGTGCGGCGGTTTAGGGGTTAATATATTTATTATAGTGGCGGCGATGTCCAGTTCGGCAGATTAGGGGTTAAAAATGTTATTCTAGTGTTTGCGATGTGGGAGGGCCTCGGTTTAGGGGTTAATAGGTAGTTTATGGGTGTTAGTGTAATTTTTAGCACTTTAGTTAAGAGTTTTATGCTACTGTAGTGTAAAACTTTTAACTACTGACTTTAAAATGCGGTACCAGTCTTGACAGGAGAGGGTGTACTGCTCACTTTAAGGCAGACTCGTAATACCGGCGCTATGCAAGTCCCATTGAAAAAAGAGGATACGCAATTTACGTAAGTGGATTTGCAGTATTTCCAAGTCTGGCCAAAAAGTGAGTGGTACACCTGTACCTTGAAGACTCGTAATACCAGTGGGAGTTAAAAAGCAGCGTTGGGACCGGTCAACGCTGATTTTTAAGCCTAACGCACAACTCATAATCTAGCCGTAAGGATTTATGTATTTATTTATTTTTTATTAAAGTATGATACAATAATTTATGTAAAGAATCAAAAAAATGTTTTCCCCATTATGCAATGTATTTATTAACAAATTCAATCTTTTCAATCCAATACAATTAAATTATTTTTGCTGCTTGCTAAGAGCATCAGTTATCTCATTTACAAGGCCAAAGCAACTTCACATATCCTATTTAAAGTGATGGTAAAGTTTTGTTATTATCTATCAAATACTTTAATATGTATTTACTTATGTATTAAAATAAATATACTTTTTTTTTTAAAAAAGTGTGCAAAGATGACCAAGTTGCAGCCTTGCAAATCTGTTCCACAGAAGCTTCATTTTTGAAGGCCCAGGAAGAAGAAATAGCCCTTGTGGAATGAGCTGTGATTTTCTCAGGAGGTTGCTGTCCAGCAGTCTCATATGCCAAGCGAATAACGCTCTTCAGCCAAAGGGAAAGTGAAGTAGCCATAGCTTTCTGACCCTTGCATTTCCCAGAAAAGCAAACAAACAATGACGACAGTCCTTAGTTGCCTGCAAATAAAATGTTAGCACTCGCACAACATCCAGATTATGCAACAAGCGTTCTTTGTGAGAAGGATTAGGACACAAAGAAGATACAATGATTTCCTGATTAATATTCTTGACCGAAACAACCTTGGGCAGGAAACCAAACTTAGTACGAAGAACCACCTTATCAGAGTGAAATATAAGATAAGGGGAATCACACTGTAAAGCAGAGAGTTCTGAGACTCTCCGAGCAGATGAAATAGCAACAAAAAACAAAACTTTCCAAGATAACATCTTAATATCTAAAGAATGCATAGGCTCAAACAGGGACTTTAAGAACAAGGTTAAGACTCCATGGAGGAGTAACAGGTTTAACACAGGCCGAATTCTAACCAAGGCCTGACAAAACTATTGCATGTCTGGCACATCCACCAAGGGCTTATGTAACAAAATAGATAATGCCGAAATCTGACCCTTAAGAGTGCTTGCCGACAAACCCTTCTCCAGACCATCCTGGAGAAAGGACAAAATCCTAGGAATCCTTACTCTGCTCCAAGAGTATCATTTGGATTCACAACAATACAAGTATTTAGCCAGATCTTATGGTAAATCCTGTGAGTCACAGGCTTACAAGCCTGAATCAAGGTCTCAATGACCGACTCTGAAAGTCCACGCTTAGATAAAACTAAGCGTTTAATTAATCTCCAAGCAGTCAGCTTCAGAGAAACGAGATTTGGATGAAGGAAGGGACCCTGAAGTAGAAGGTCCTTCCTAAGAGGCAGTCTCCAATGTGGAAAGAATGACATCTCCACTAGGTCTGCATACCAAATCCTGCGAGGCCATGCCGGGGCTATGAGAATTACAGACGCCCTCTCCTGATTGATTTGAGCAATGACTCTTGGAAGGAGAGCGAAAAGAGGGAACAGGTATGCTAGACTGAAGTTCCAAGGAACTGCCAGAGCATCGATCAGAAATGCCTGCAGATCTCTTGACCTTGGGCCATATCTCGGGAAGTTTGACATTCTGACGAGAAGCCATGAGATCCAACTCCGGATGCCCCCACTTGAGAATCAAGCTGGAAAACACATTTGAATGAAGTTCCTACTCCCCGGGATGAAAAGTCTGTCTGGAACTCCGAGTTTCCCCCTGGTGGTTGATGTAGGCCACCAAGGTTATGTTGTTCAACTGGAATCTGATAAACTAAGCTAAGGCTAACTGAGGCCAGGCCAGAAGAGCACTGAAGATTGCTCTCAGCTCCAAGATGTTTTTGGGCAGGACTGACTCCTCCTGGGTCCATAAGCCCTGAGCCTTCAACGAGCCCCATACTGCTCCCCAACCTAGAAGGCTGGCATCCGTGGTCACAATCACCCAGGAGGGTCTGCGGAAGCAAGTACCCTGGGACAGATGATTCTGAAAAAGCCACCATGGAAGAGAGTCTATTGACGCCTGATCTAGATATATATGCGGAGGCAGGTCCGTATAGTCCCCGTTCCATTGTCTGAGCATACATAACTGCAGAGGTCTGAGATGGAACCGAGCTACTGATGGCTGTGGAGAGGACTGAAGGGCAAGACAAGAGTCAAAAATCTTTCTTTTTCTAACCTCCGTCAGAAAAATCTTCATTAACAGGATCCCCAAAAATACGACCCTTGTAGCTGGAACCAGAGAACTTTTTTCCCGATTCACCTTCCATCCATGGGATCGAAGAAAAGACAACAAGATCTCTGTATGAGATTATGCTTGTTGAAAAGATGACGCCTGAACCAGAATGTCGTCCAGATAAGGACAAGATCGAAGCACAGCTAAAAGAGCCCCCAGAACAATTGAAAAAATTCTGGGAGCTGTGGCAAGGCCGAATGGAAGGGCCACGAACTGGAAATGATTGTCCAAAAAAGCGAATCTCAGAAACATGTGATGGTCCCTGTGAATGGGAACATGAAGGTATGCATCCTTTAGGTCGATGGTTGTCATGAACTGACACTCTTGTACTAAGGGAATAATGGAGCGTATAGTCTCCATCTTGAAGGATAGCACTCTGAGAAACTTGTTTAAACATTTTAAATCTAGGATTGGTCAAAAAGTTGCCTCCTTTTTGGGAACTACAAACAGATTTGAGTAAAATCCGAAACCCCTTTCCTGAAAGGGAAATGGAACTATTACCCCCAGGGTGGCAAGGTCCTTGACACAATGTAAGAATGCCTTGCTTTTTATCTGGTCTACAGATAATCTGGAGAGGAGAAACCTGCCTCTGAAAGGAAAAGATTTGAAGTCTATTTTGTATTCCTGGGAGACAATGTCCACTGCCCAGGGATCCGGTACATCTCTTATCCAAGCCTGAGAAAAAAAAAAGAGTGTGCCCCCTACAAGATCCGCTCCCGGATCGGGGGCCAACCCTTCATGCTGACTTGGAATCATCTGAAGGCTTTTTAGATTGCTTTCCCTTATTCCAGGACTGGTTCGGCTTCCAGAAAGGCTTGGCTTGATCTTGCTTGGAGGAAGGGGAGGAAGACGTGCCTTTAAAGTTACAAAAGGAACGAAAATTACTATGACGTCCCTTCTGCTTATTCTTTTTATCTTGAGGAAGAAAAGAACCCTTCCCTCCAGTAATATCTGAGATAATTTCTGCCAAACCAGGTCCATACAAGGTCTTACCCTTGTAAGGAACACCCATGAGCTTAGATTTAGATGAAACATCTGCAGACCAGGACTTCAACCACAAGGCCCTGTGGGCTAGGACAGCAAAACCAGAAATTTTGGCTCCCAGTTTAATAACCTGTAAGGAAGCATCTGTAAAGAAGGAATTGGCTAACTTGAGAGCCTTAATCCTGTCCTGGATCTCATCAAGAAGGGTATCCATCTGAAGAGATTCAGACAACACATCAAACCAGTAAGCCGCAGCGCTGGTAACAGTGGCGATACATACCGCAGGTTGCCATTGTAGACCCTGATGGACATACATCTTTTTTAGTAAAGCCTCCAATTTTTTATCCATTGGATCTTTAAAAGAACAACTATCCTCTATGGGAATAGTAGTCCTCTTGGCCAAAGTGGAGCTCACTCCTTCTACCTTAGGAACCGTCTGCCACAACTCCTTAATAGAATCCGCTATAGGAAACATCTTCTTAAAAATAGGAGATGGAGAAAAGGGAATACCAGGTCTCTCCCATTCTCGAGCAATAATCTCTGCAGCACGGTCAGGAACCGGAAAAACCTCCACCATGGAGGGAACATCAAAGTATTTGTTCAATTTACTAGACTTTTTAGGATTGACTACGATAGTTGTGTCATAGTCGTCCAAAGTAGCCAAAACCTCCTTAAGTAATAAGCGAAGGTGTTCTAGCTTAAATCTGAAGTACCACTTCAGCATCAGAAGAAGGAATTACACTGTCTGAGTCTGAGATTTCCCCCTCAGATGCTACCGATATGTCTTCTTCCTCAGGCTTATGGGAAGGGACACTCTGGATAGCCAGAACTTGATCAGAAATCTTACTAACTGTTTCCGTAAATTTCCTTTTATGCCTTCCCTGCAACATGGGGAAAGCTGACAAGGCCTCAGATACTGCAAGGGATACCTGGGAAGCAATGTCTTGTAGAGAAAATCCTACAGGATTGCAAGAGGAAACACAGGGTATGTGGAGACTGAAAAAGTTGGTACGCTTGAGGAGAAAGCTGCGGCATATCTGCAACAGGAGACACCTGAACAGCATTTGCCTGGGATAATGGTGGCTCATGGTCAAATATTTTATCTCTATAATTTAAAGTTCTCTCAATGCATGAGGAACAAAAAAGGAACTGGGGTTCCACCTGAGCATCAAAACATAACTGACAAGCAGCAACTTCGCCTGGGATAATGGTTTGAAAAGCCTCTTGATCCATCTTATGTAATAAATAAGGATAAAGTGTAAAAATTATTTATTTGAAAATAAAAAATAAATGTGTACTGTGTGTTAGCGCAACAAACCAAATAGACCTCAGTCTACCTACCTAGCTTTACTAAGGTGGCTACCTGTCCTGCAGCTCATTTTCAAATACAGAGTAGTTACAGAGCCCTGACTGCCAAAAAATGGCTTACAACAGTAATCTCCATGACCAAAAGTTAAAGTATAAAAACTACTATAACACACTGAGCCACCATAAATCACCTCAAAGTCTCAATGCCCAAACTGCCTAAAAGAAACCCCAAACATGAAGGTTTAATAAAATCCCATATTAAATAAGACAGCTTTTAGTTGTAACAAGTGCAAAAAAATAAAATAAAATGGCACTTACCTGAAAGTGCTGTCCGGCAGCAGGACACCTCAGCTGGTTTGAGGGTGCAGCACCTCACATGGACCTGTGAAGAGAAAAAAACTGAGTAAACCTACTCAGGTTTTCTAGTTAGGGCAGCAGATTCTTGAGAAAACGCAGTGAGGATTGTACCTCACAAGTTCTCAAGTGCTCAAAAGCCACCACTGCCCTACTGAGGAGATTGATGTGGATTAGGCTAGACCCCAGAAAAGAACAGAGTAAGCTCACTCTGCTAAAAAATCTTGATTGAAGAAAACTTCTCATCAGACACCTAAACTTCACCTCCTACTTGCACTACAGGCAGAGAGAATGACTGGGGGGATTGTGGGTAGGGGAGTGATATTTAACAGCTTTGCTGTGGTGCTCTTTGCCTCCTCCTGCTGGCCAGGAGTGATATTCCCAACAGTAATTGATGATGATCCGTGGACTCACAGTGTCATTAGAAAGAAATTAGACCGTTAGGTGGCTGTGACTCTATGTCATCCGCCCACTGAGTCAATAGCGCATGCGCGACTTTATTTTTCATCGGCTGGAAGCATTGAGTTGTAAAGTGGGGAGAGGATGAGACCGCTCTCTAGTCAAATGCGATATCAGACCAGGAAGTGGAAGATGGGAGGAGCGAGTAATGGTAAGAGACAATTTTTATAACATTGCAATCTCTTAGTAAAGTAAAGTAAAAATGTAGCGACTAATCTATAATACGTATAGACTTGCTAGAAAGTGTAAGTAAAGTGCTTAACTTTACCATCACTTTAAGTAGCCTTACACCTTATCCAGTATACAATTCAAGTATAGGTCTTCACCCAGGTGATCGGTGATCCTTCATTCCACTGTTTCCCTCTCCACACATGCCTACCGTGACGATCAGCCCCATCTTTTAGGGTCCCCCACCAGTCAGAGAGGAGAGCAGCTACCACACGTGCCCGCTGCACTCCTGCATGTGCCGACACCGATATGACACATCGGCACGGTCTGGGCGTGGTAATAATCATATAAAAATCAAAAGGCAGAACACTTTATTGTTTTATTGTTGGATTGTGTTTGCCCACCTCCCCAGATCTCGGGAGAGTTAGAAAGGCTCAGTCTGTGAGAGAGCCTGAACAGGAGAGGGAGAGAATTGGAGAGGCTCAGTCTGTGAGAGAGCCTGAACAGGAGAGGGAGAGAGTTAAAGAGGCTCAGTCTGTGGGACTGATATTCAAAAGCTTTTTAGAATTTATATTCTAATGTAAGAGTATTTCCTTCACATCAATAACCCTGCATAGTGAGAAAAACATCTTTCAAACTAAAATTTGTGTTTCTAAATTTTTTTTGGACCCCTCCATACTGACGAGAAATTTTAGATCATCTCACTTAAAGGGACATGAAACCCCAAAAACTGTTTTCCTGATTTAGGTAGAACATACAATTTTAACCAACTTTCCAGCTTACTTCTATTTGCTACATTCTCTTGGTATCATTTGTTGAAGGAGCAGCAATGCACTACTGGTTTCTAACTGAACACATGGGTGAGCCAATGACAGTCGGTATAATTATATGCAGCCACCAATCAGCAGCTAGAACCTAGGTTCTTTGCTGCTCCTGAGCTTACCTAGATAAACCTTTCAGCAAAGAATAACAAGAGAGGGAAGCTAATTAAAACATAGAAGTAAATTGGAATGTCATAACATCACATGCTCTTTCTTTTAAGCCATTGGCTCCTTTTAAGCGGCTAGATTTTGAATATCATTCCCTGTGAGAGTAGATGAGCAAGAGATGGAAAGAGTGAGTTAAATAGGTTCAGTGTTTGGGAGACAGGAGAGGATAATTGGCAGAGTGGGCTGTGAGAGAGGCAGTACAGAAGGAAAGAGTCAGTGAATGTAGGAGCTTGTTTAAATGTGTCACTTTGGCACAGCAAAGGAGTCAAGATAACAGTCAAGGAGTTCAAGCAGTGCAAAACTGGACTGCAATATTTTGCTAACACAATTACAGTTTTAAATGCTCTAACATATATTTTTGTATGCAGATATTTTGCAGTGAAGAGATTTCTGATGCACATATAAAATATCTTTCATGTCGCTAACCAGTTAAAGGGACATAAAACCCCAAAAATGTCTTTCATGATTCAGATAGAACTTACAATTTTAAACAACTTTCCGTTGTACTTCTATTTTCAAATGTTCTTTGTTTTATTGTTATCCTTTGTTAAAAAAGCAGAAAGATCAGTAGCGTGCCAGTGTCTGCAGCACTATATGGCAGCAGTTTTGAAACAATGTTATACATTAGCAGGAGCACAAGATGGCAGCACTACTTCCTGTCATGTGGTGCTCCAGACGTGCACACTGCATGTTAATTTGGAAACATTTTTTTAAATTGCATTTGCTATGTGAATCATGAAAGATAAATTTTGTGTTTCATGTTTCTTTAAAGGGACAGTCTACACCAGAATTTTTATTGTTTTAAAAGATAGATAATCCCTTTATTACCCATTCCCCAGTTTTTCATAACCAACACAGTTATAATAATATACTTTTAACCTCTGATTATCTTGTATCTAAGCCTCTGCAAACTGCCCCTTTATTTCAGTTCTTTTGACAGACTTGCAGTTTAGCCAATCAGTGCCTGCTCCCAGATAACTTCACGTGCACGAGTACAGTGTTTTCTATATGAAATACGTGAACTAACACCCTCTAATGGTGAAAAACTGTTAAAATGCATTCTGAAGAGGTGGCCTTCAAGGTCTAAGAAATTAGCATATGAACCTCCTAGGTTAAGCTTTCAACTAAGAATACCAAGAGAACAAAGCAAAATTGGTGATAAAAGTAAATTGGAAAATTGTTTAAAATTACATGCGCTATCTGAATCATGAAAGTTTATTTTGGCCTAGACTGTCCCTTTAAGTCCCGAACCAGTTAAGACTGAGTGGCTCTGATTCTAAAAATCAGTTATCACAGTACTGACCAAAAATATCACTGAGGAAACTGGAATCTAGGCCTTAGGAACATGAAACCCAAAAAAAGTCTTTCATGATTGAGATAGAGAATACAGTTTTAAACAACTTTCAAATTTACTTCTATTTTTTCATTTGCGTTGATTTGTGTATTGTGTACTGTAATTTTTTTTCAATTTATTTTTTAAATAAAGTGATAAGTAAAAAAAATATCTGGGTGATATAGGAGTAGATACACAAATATGCATGCAGTGTTATAAGGAAAAAACAGTGGTACAACAATGTTGCATTTCATCTAGACTTGTATAAACTTCTGTATGTTATTACATACATAAGCGATCGATCAATCTAAGCTATAGTTATTAGATCTGTCAGGCTAAACTTGATACTACGTATAAATAAAGCTTTGTTTAAAGTAAACAGTTTCCCACACTTTACAAAACACATTTCATTTAAGGGAACACAGGTGTCCTATAGATTCACTGAAAACTATGAATACTATGATAATTTTTTCTTGGTAAAAAATAATTCTATTGTAGTTGAAAAACAGATTGGGTAGGAGGAGTAAATGCGGGAGGGAGAGTCAGAGAAAGAGCTGTCGAAAAAAAAGGTTTACGTCTCATCATTGTTTTTGGAACAGTAAGGAACCAAGAATCACCCCATCAGTATGCCTCCCACTTGTCAGTCATTATTTCAGGCCACTGAACTTGGCACACATACAAGTAGGGAGCAGCAGATCGCAAGAACATTGAGGCGTAGATTCCTAGTCTCATGAGGTACGCCAAAGAGCTTTGTTTTCAATTCTTCCAGTCCCTGCCTCTGATGGGCCATGGGTCTTGTCACGATCCTCAGTACACACAGACTGCGCCCTGAAAGGACAGTTTAGGCAGCTGCTGAAGTGTGAAAGCTATTCAATGTCCATGGGTGCACACGTGTCTGGGGGTGCAGAGCGCAATACAATGAGAGTCTCCCTGCAGCCACAAATTAAAGAAGTTGCTCAGTGTTTCTTTACTTATATTGACAACACAGAAAGGTTTACCTTTCTGGATTCAGGTAAAAGGGTAGTACTGTGTATTATAAAAAAAAATCCTTTTGTAAGAAAATAACAAAAGTGATATACAGGTGACTTTTAATAGCTAACTTATAGTAGATACAATTGCAAGCTTTCAGGACACTGAGGTCCCTTCATCAGACATTCTGATCATTGTAACATGCTCAAAGTTACATTTTAATGTGACTGGGTTAGTGCATGTATTACAAGTTGAAAGTAAAAAGTTAAGGCGAGAGCGAAAGTCCAATGTGTGCTAACTTCAGAACTTCAGATATCGCTACCACATTTACTTCTTCTTCTATAGATTACAGTGAAGCGCGCTGCTAAAAAAACAACACTTATCGCTTGTGCAATAACCCTACACCGCATTAGATCAATTGTGTAAAAGTGGAAGGTAATTATGAATATTTTACATTCCAATGTCCTTTACATGGAAGAGAATTTTCTTTTTCTTTTTAAATATGTATTTATATATATATATATATATATATATATATATATATATATATATATATATATATATATATGTTTTTTTGTAAAATATATCTATACCTATATGAATATGTACATATATAGATATATGCATGCAGAGAGAGAGAAACACATTGCAACAGTAATAGTGCAAGGTATATAAACTATTATTTACTGAATTAAACAATGAGATCATTTTCCTACACATTTTACCAGGATCTAAAGAAGGACAAAAATCATGTTGGAATATTCAGAAGCTGTATTAAACTGTTGTGACCTAATTGATACTTTACTTGCATCTGATTGGTTGTCAGATTAAAGGAATTTAAAACCCCAAATTTTTCTTTTCATGATTCACCTCCTAGGGCATCTATTTTAACCAACTTTCAGTTTACTTCTATTATCTATTTCACTTCCTTCTAGGCTCAGGAGCAGCAATACACTACTGGGAGCTAGCTGCTGATTGGTGGCTGCATGTACTTATATCCCTCTGTCATTTGCTCATGTGATGTATTCAGCTAGCTCCTAGTGTTGCATTGTTGCTCCTTCAACAAAGAAGAACAAGAGAACTAAGTAAATTTGATAATAGACGTAAAATGGAAAGTTGTTTAAAATTGTTTTTTATCTCTGAATCATCAAAGAAAGAAATTTAGGTTTCATGTCCCTTTAAATAGTGCATATCAGGTAAAAGTGGAATAAGAAGGTGAAATAGTTTGCAATAGATGTGATCATAGTTGCATAAATATTAAAAAGTTTAAAGAGAAACTAATAGTGCAGGTAATACCTAGATATCTATTGCTCACTTACTGAGAGGGACAACTCCCACAGGAAAAAAATAAATGTTTAAAGAGAGTCATGAAACCCAAACTTTTATTTCTATGATTCAGATAGCATATGTTTTTAAACAACTTTATAGATTACTTCTATTATATAATTGTCTTTATTCTCTTGATACCCTTTGTTGAAATCATGCCTAGATAGGCTCATGAGCAGCAATCCACTAGCTGCTGATTGGTGGCTGCACATATATGCCTCTTGCCATTGGCTCATGCATTCAGCTAGTTCCCACTAGGACATTGCTGATCCTCCTTCAACAAAGGATACAAAGAGAATGAAGCAAATTTGAAAATGAAAACTGAACTAAAATTGTAAAATCATGAAAGAAAAATGTGGGATTTCATGTTTGTTTAAGCACAGCAGTGGCCTAGGTTAATTAATGCTCACAAGGTTCCATTTAAAGGGACAGTAAACACATTGAGATTGTGACTAGCCTTGTTGACTGCAGACACAGGCTCCTCTAAATAAAGCAAATGGTGGGTGGGGTTTGACTAATGAAAAACAATTACAGAAAACAAGATGTTAATTTGTTTTAAAAAAGTTAGACTTGGCTGATATGTTATTTCATAGCAACACAGCGCTAATGTCTTGCAATTACAATTGATTTACTGTCCCTTTAAGTCAAACGTTGTGAGAGGTGTACAAATTCATGAAATCCTGTACATAAAATGAGATATATAACTATATTAGTAAATAAATATTAATATGTCAATATTTGAACATAAAATGTATCTGAATATAAATTATGTACATGGGGGGGGGGGTGACTGACATGTTTCCCAGGGGTTAATAACGTTTAGTTTATGTGATGCTACGAATACGTGAGGAAACATATTTATGTGTAAATGTTTTGTATGATAGGTTTGTTTAAAAGCAAATTAGTGATATTTATAATGTATAGATTTTGTGTCATGAGATGATCATAATTGACATGTTTGTATGTTCTATATAGGTCATATAACGTTTGTATTTGTAAAATAGTCACATGAATATTTTGTATGGGAAAGTAGTCTCACTGGATAGAAGGAAAGTTGTCTCAGAGATACAAATGAGGTTTGGCCATGCACATCCTGGCTGCGTGGTCTTATTTTTTACTAACACTGACGCCAATTATGTGGAATTCTTAAAGGGACATGAAACCCAAATTATTAATTTTTTTTTTTTTCATGATTCAGACAGAGCGTGTGATTTTAAACAACTTTCCAATTTACTTCTATTATCTAATTTGTTTTGTTCTCTTGGTATCCTTTGCTGTAAAGGATACCTAGGTTGGCTCAGGAGCTGCCGATTGGTGGCAGCACATATAAGCCTTGTGTTATTCGCCCACCCAGTAGGTTAACTAGCTCCCAGTAATGCATTGCTGTGCATTTGTTGTGGTTTTTTCTTAGTTTGTTCTGCTTTGATGACATTTTATTGATACTTGTATCACAACAGAGCTTGTTTTATGCGCTGAGTGGCAAATGAGGATAAGATCAATAATTATAATGGAAAGTTAATTAAAATCTTGTAATTCAAGATTTGACCAGGGAGAGATTCCTTTTTTTTTAAAAAAAATATTTTTGCGTTGTGATGTTGTGAAAAAAATTTTATGTGAAAAAATAGGTTCACAAATAAGCACTGTCAAATATATATATATTTAAAAAACTATTTTATTCAGATAAAACAAGGAACATATTTAAGATGTCTCTGAAATTACTTTAAACCGGTGTATTGTTTTAGAAAAAGATAGTACATAATTGGGATCCCTTTCCAGAAGAGGTAAAGACGGATATCTAGCTTATGCATAGAGTAAAAGATCAAAACTTGAAATAAGATAAAATCAATTTTATTTTTTCAAACTTAAATGTTAAAGAAAGTTGTAGATTTTGAATAGGCTTCCTGTCTACATTATAGGCACAAACACTGGAAATAACATTAATGGTGTCTGGTTAATGTTTGAAATAACGCAGGACATTTAAATAAACCAGGGTTTTACTTTAAAGGTATATGAAACCAGGGTCAGACTCAGCATAAAAAACAGCCTTGGAAACATTCCATAGAATGCACACACCCTATTTTCGCAAGAGGATTAGTGGGATACTTCCCCAACATTTTTTCAGAATTAAATTATATTAAAAATACAGATTGTTGTTATAGGTACCCTACAACCCAATTTCATCCATGACTCCCACAGTGTGAAAATGACTACTGTGACACACTCAAAACAGTGTGACTTCACTAGATAGTGTGACTTGACAAGACACTAAAAACTATTCAGAGAAAGGCTACATAAATTGTACATGGTCTAGTAAATAAAACTTACAAGGAAATACTTTGTGACTGGAAAACTCAGTGAAGGAAAGAGAGGTAATATAGTTACATCACCTGACCAGCAACACCAACCTCTTAAATTATAGCAGGCCAGACCCAGAAACCCAGAAACGAATTTTAACACATTTGTTCGTTTGTTTTGAATTTCAAATGTTTGTACAACATTCTAACATTCGTTTTAAGTAATAGTATTTCTAATGCTTTGTTTAAATGTAATATTCAATTCAAATTTTTCTAATAATTCAATTTGAATTATGCAATATTTGAATTCGAAAACTTTGTATCTATATATTTGTAATAGTATTTCTAATGCTTTCTTTAAATTTAATATTTGAATTATGCAATATTCAAAATAGAAACATTTGAATTGATATATTTGTATCTATTATGTATCTATTTACTAAATTCCCAACCACATGAACTATTGAACTCCTGAATAGTATAAAATCGAATGTTACATTCAAAATTTCAAATGTGGACATTCCATCTAATTATGAACATTCGAAATCGAAAGTGACATTCTAAAACTGTAAAAAGCATTTGATTATAGAATATTTAAGAATATTCGTTCTTCTCAACATTCAATTATGTAAATCAGATTTCTACAATAACATTTGTTCTAACATTCAAATTTGAATATAATCACATTCGTCCATCCCTAGCTGCGGCCCACCAGGAAATCTCCTGGTATTCTGATAGGCCAGTCCTGCCTTGTGATTCAGACAGAGTATTCAGTTTAAAAAAAAAAATTCAAATTTACTCCTGTTATCAAATTTTCTTTTTTTCTCATGGTATTCTTTGTTGAAGATTTACCTACTATAGGAAGGTGTCTGGAGCACTACATGACAGGAAATAGTGATACCATCTAGCGCTCTTGCAAATGGATAGCATTCTTGGAAAACTGCTTACATATAGTGCTCCAGACACGTGCATGCTCCTGAGTTTAATTCACTGCTTTTCAACAAATGATACCAAACGAACAAAGAGAGGTTAATAACAGAGGTAAATTAAAAACATGTTTTAATTGCATTCTCTATCTCAATCATGAAATAAAAAATGTTTGGTTTCATGTCCCTTTATAGTTCATCTGCTTTTGTTTGCTGAACGATTGATTTAGAAAAACAGTAGTAAATCTTAGACGTGCACATTAGTAAAGTTCAGGAGTAACTGAATGGCAAAGGTGGCGTCCGCGAGCTGCATTCAGAAATTTTCGGAGCCGTATTTTTCCTGTGAAAGTGAAACACAAGAACATTTGTGCAAAGCCAGATCTTAGTGTGTTGCACTTTTCAATAATAAATCCGACTTTGAAAATTGCCAGCTCCATTGCTACTGACTCAATGGAAACAAGTCCTTAGTTAGGAGCAAGCTAGTGATTGGGTGGCTTAGCTGGTGATGCTTCTTGTCATTGGCTCACCAGATGTTCTCAGTTAGCTCCCAGTAGTGCATTTCTGCTCTGGAGCTGACATATGAATGAAAAAAAAGCTTTAGGGCTTTCCAATTAATGTTAAAAGTGAAAGTGCAGCACTGAGCTTGACAATATACCACACAGCCATTGGTTGCATACTCAAGTGACACATTATCTGTCCCTATTTGGTCTCAGCAGAGAAGCAAACCTAGATTACAACATGGTGGCATTACTTTATACAGACAGAAACTTTACACTTAGTTTTCCAATATTTAAACAACTAGTCCAATAGTTTCACACTAGTAAGAAATTGCAGTGGACAAGTAAGAAATTAGCCGTTTTTTTACTATATTCCATGTTGAGTGGACTACTAACTTGCTAACGTTTTACCTAGTTTGTATCTTTTCTTCCCTGAGTACTGACTAGTAAACGTTAATGCTATATTTCCAGCCACAGAAGCACACACACATATATATATATATATATATATATATATATATATATATATATATACACTGTATGTATATACTGTGTATATATATATATATATGTGTGTGTGTGTGTGTATATATATATATATGTGTGTGTGTATATATATATATATATATGTGTGTGTGTGTGTGTGTATATATATGCGCACAAATTTCACCTATAATTAATAGTACATTTACTAGCAACCGTATTAAATTTGCTTGCAGGACTATGCTTCTGGGTTTCCACTGTACGAACTCTTCAGCACAAGGCTCTTAACACTGTTTACACAGACTGGGTTTAGCATAATTGTTTCTTTCTTAGGCATCATTTCATTATATATGTTTCATCTATTTGAAAAGTTTTATTTGCTCTACTTCATAAAGATTAGAGTGGCCTTTTGATTATTGTCTCATTGTCGTCTTTTTCATTAAGAAATCCTTTTCTTAAGGATTAGAATGAAAACCCACTGAACTCAGTGGATCAAGAAGCATTACACACAACAGCACACTTGTACGCTCTTCTTTTTTTCTTATTCTTCCACTATAAGAAGTCTGAAATACTTAACAAAGTTGGTCTGGCAAAGTTGACTTGAAATCCCAGTGCATATATCAATTGGCAAGAGGAGATTTGCATGTTTTAGTGGAAGAATGAAACATTAACTAGCATAACCCCTGACCCCCTCTCCCTCTTCCAGACGCATGTTCACACACATCACACGCATGACTGCTCCTGAACAGCAGCTCTGTGTTGTAAAAGGAGTTGTAATGAGGGTTAAACAATATTGCCACCTGCTGTTTTTGGACTAGGCCCATACTGTGGCACACCAGCAGAGGTGATGGGGTCACTGGTAATATGCAGCTGCCCACCGTACATTGAGAAAAAACAATCACTTCACAAGTAAAAGTCTACAGGCCGCCTACTGCAGAAAAGACAACTTTCTGATCATGATGAGAAATATGTAGGCGTCTCATCCTCATGAGGAAGAGAAAGTGCTGAAAAACACACAGATGTCCCATTGCTTTGATATTTTAAAGATCTAGAGAAAAAACTCTGCACTAGTCATTAATTTATTTGTTGGTCATATAAATGTGTGAGCATTCAGTTTGTATGTTCATATATTACATGTTTATGATTGTTTTAAATAAATGTGTTACATCATGAAGAAAGCATATAGACCCTGATAATAATTCTCACAAACAGCGTATTACCTGTAATCACACCTCTCAACATTTGGAGTTGTCAAAGAGGGTCATTATATTATTGATGTTTGTCATTTTAATTCTAACTATTCCTAAGTCAGAATGAAATGTTTGCTGGTCAGTGACAGCCCACCTGGTAGAGGCAACAGGCCAGTTTTTTATTAGGTTGAAAAACATACAGGTTTTTGATGAACAGCAATAGTTCTAGTAGCAAAATGACATCAACTGGCAGAATAGTCAGGTTTAGGCCAATATATGCCAGTTGACTAGAGGTAGCCAAACGTATATGGCAGAAAAGGGCAGAGACAGCCATCAGTCTAGGCAAAAAGTACCAGTAAGTCTTGGCTTGGAGGCTGCCATAGGTATAGAGAAAATGTAGCCATATGTATAGGGCAGATGTAGCCATATGTGTAAAGCATAAGTTGCTATGGGTTAAGACCAGAGATAGCGCTAAATGGAACATGTCAGGGAGTTGGCAAAGTAAAGATAATGTTCTAGAGGTCAAGTACAGACAAAATCGTGGGACTAGACTCATATCCAAATATGTTTTCAGGCCAGTAGTCAGTACGGACAGGCTCTAACTAAGGCCAGTGGACAAGTATATTATCAGGCCAATACTCAGGTGTATACCAGTTAGCAGACCATAGGTAAGATCTAGATACGTTTGTTTACAGAGATCAGTACATGTAGTAAAGTTATCAACTAAATTGTCACAGGTCAGATTTAAGCAAGCTTGCAGGCCATAAGTCAAATGTAGGCAGGTTATCAGGTCAATAATTAGGCGTAGACAGATCAGAGGGTCAGGCATATGCAGGCTAGGAGGCCAAAGGTTACATGTAGGTAAGATAGCAAGTCAGTAGTCAGGTATAGGCAGCTGAGCAGGCCAGAGGTCATGTGTAGCAATTAGCAGGCCAGTGTTCAGGATCAGGACAAGCCAGCCTGCAGACAGGGGATTACAAGATATGATAGCAGCAACATAACCAGTCCCTGAGGGAATGTATGATCCTGCAGCACCTAACCCAAACTATATACAGCCCGTTGGCTGTAAAGTAATATATAATCCATGTGAGTGCCTATCTCTTCTTGGACAAGGGATTATGTATTAATGAATATTGCAGTCTGTATTGTTAAACCAGTCTTTTGTTGTTTTTTTGAGATGCACAGCAAACTTCAAATTCCCCCCATACTAGGCTGCTATTTAGCTTTTAGTAAATAAGTGGATGAGAAGAGCTACAGGAATCGTTATTAACTATGCTGAACATAAAATGCAGTTAAAACACTGAATAGGGAGCTTGACTTTCTGAGCCCATCACACCCTGAACAAATTAAAATAGCAGCAATGGTTTTTTGGTTTTTTTTTTTACAAATTAAAATCTTGTTTGTTGTAATTGTTTTTCACTAACTAAACTCCACCTATCACTTGCCTTATTTGGAGGAACCAATCCAAATTTGAATCTGCAAACAACAAGGCTATGTTCATAATGTTAGTATAAACTACAATGTTTTGCAATTGTTATCAGTTAAAGCCAACAATGGAAAATATGTAGCAGGATTAGCCTTGAGAAGTCTGCAGGTGTGCATTTTAAGTTTCAGAGCTAAATTACATGAAATTGGGCAAAATAAATAATGAAATTATATAGCTAAATGTATTTACTATGCATTATTAAACATTTATATTAAACATTAAAGATGTTTACATAGCTATGGAATTTCCATTATTTTCCTGGGTGGGTAGAGATAAGGTTTGTCAGTAAGATAGATTTAATAAATAATGAGCTTTATATTTGTCTTATCCAGGCAGTTATCTTAAGATCGTATCAATCATTCAAGTATGAGGCGTATATAAAGGGACATGAAACACAATTTTTTTTATTTCATGATTTAGAAAGAGCATGCCATTTTAAACAACTTTCCAAATTTTTTATTACCTAATTTGGTTAATTCTCTTGATATCCTTTGTTGAAAAGCATATCTAGATAGGCTCAGTAGTTGCTGATTGGAGGCTGCACATAGATGCCTCGTGTGATTGGCTAACCCTTGTGCATAGCTATTTCTTCAACAAAGGATATCTAAAGAATGAAGCCAATTAGAAAATAGAAGGAAATTGGAATGTTGTTTAAAATTATATTCTTTATCCGAATCATGAATGAACAAAAATTTAGTTTCATGTTACTTTAAAGGGACAAGTCCAAGTGTATTGTAATATGTATTATACATTTTTATTTTTTTATTTTTTATTTTTTTATTTTATTTTTTAAACATTGATTTTACCATATTTACCAACAGAGCTGTGGGTTGTCTGTAGCAACCAGTGAGCAATAGTTTGATTATTTTCCTTGGGAAGAATTGTTAACAAACATGTACTAATTATTTTAGTATCAGTATAACAAATGAAACTTTTTTTCATACAAAAAAAATTTCTGTCCTTTCCTTAGGAAATAGATTTTTTTTTTTACTTTAATGTGCCTTTAACAGAAATACAAAATCAATACTGACATCTTTCTAATTGTTCATATAACATTTTTCATCTTTATACATTGTCCGATGTCCACATTATCTCAAAATTATGTACAAGGTACTTGAATTTGCGAAAGACTAAGCTGCCTTAGTATGAGGAGGGGATATGCTTAAGTGCACAATACAATGTGTAAAAATTAGACATGTGCGGTTCGTTTCGGATTTATTCGGAAATTCGGAAAATTCGGTAAATTCAGAGATTCGGATCGATTCGGATTTCCAAATTAAAATACTTCCGAATCTACCGAATGAATCCGAAATAGCTGCCGTATCTCCGAATAAATCCGAATTAGCTCGGTAAAATTCGGCATTTCCCCATAGAAAACAATGGGAGTTTCGGCTGAAAAAAAACTAACACCGCAGCCCCATTGTTTCCTATGGGGAAACACTAAGTCTGCACCTAACACCCTAACATGTACCCCGAGTCTCTAAACACCCCTAATCTGACACTTATTAACCCCTAATCTGCCACCCCCGCTATCGCTGACACCTGCATTATTTTATTAACCCCTAATCTGCCGACCGAATATCGCCGCCGCCTACATTATAGCTATTAACCCCTAATCTGCTGTCCCTAACACCGCCGACCCCTACATTATAGTTATTAACCCCTAATCTGCCCCCCCAACGTCACCGCAATCTAACTACAAGTATTAACCCCTAATCTGCCGACCCGATATCGCCGCAGCCTACATTATAGCTATTAACCCCTAATCTGGTGTCCCTAACACCGCCGACCCCTACATTATAGTTATTAACCCCTAATCTGCCCCCCCCCAACGTCGCCGCAATCTAACTACAAGTATTAACCCCTAATCTGCCGACCGCAAATCGCCGCCACTATAATAAATGTATTAACCCCTAAACCGCCGCACTCCCGCCTCGCAAACACTATAATACATTTTATTAACCCCTAATCTGCCCTCCCTAACATCGCCGCCACCTACCTATAATTATTAACCCCTAATCTCCCGCCCCCAACGTCGCCGCTACTATAATAAGGTTATTAACCCCTAAACCTAAGTCTAACCCTAACACTAACACCCCCTAACTTAAATATAATTTAAATAAAACGAAATAAGTTTACTATAGTTAAATAAATGAATCCTATTTAAAACTAAAGACTTACCTGTAAAATAAACCCTAAGATAGCTGCAATATAACTAATAGTTACATTGTAATAAACCTAACACTACCCCCCTGAAGATCTCCCTACCTTGAGTCGTGTTCACCAAGCCGGGCCGAAGTCTTCATCCGATGGGGCAGAAGAGGACATCCAGACCGGCAGAAGTCTTCATCCAAGCGGGGCAAGAAGAGGTCTTCCATCCATCAGAAAAGTACAAAAAAACAAACAAACACTAAATTACCAAAAATAATAAAATATTACAATAATTTTAAACTAATTACACCTAATCTAAGCCCCCTACTAGCTATTAATATAGCTACAATATAACTAATAGTTACATTGTAGCTATTTTAGGATTTATATTTATTTTACAGGCAACTTTGTATTTATTTTAATTAGGTACAATAGCTATTAAATAGTTAAGAACTATTTAATAACTACCTAGCTAAAATAAATACAAATTTACCTGTAAAATAAATCCTAACCGAAGTTACAATTACACCTAACACTACACTGTCATTAAATTAATTAAATAAATGAATCCTATATAAAACTAAAGACTTACCTGTAAAATAAACCCTAATATAGCTACAATATAACTAATAGTTACATTGTAGCTATTTTAGCATTTATATTTATTTTACAGGCAACTTTGTATTTATTTTAACTAGGTACAATAGCTATTAAATAGATATTTACTGTTTAATAGCTACCTAGTTAAAATAATTACAAAATTACCTGTAAAATAAATCCTAACCTAAGTTACAATTAAACCTAACACTACACTATCATTAAATAAATTAACTACAAGTACCTACAATTAAATACAATGAAATAAACTAAACTAAAGTACAAAAAAACAAACACTAAATTACAAAAAATAAAAAAAATTACAAGAATTTTAAACTAATTACACCTAATCTAAGCCCCCTAATAAAATAACAAAGCCCCCCAAAATAAAAAAATGCCCTACCCTATACTAAATTACAAAAGTAATCAGCTCTATTACCTTACCAGCCCTTAAAAGGGCCTTTTGCGGGGGCATGCCCCAAAGAAAACAGCTCTTTTGCCTGTAAAAAAAAAACACAATACCCCCCCCCCACATTACAACCCACCACCCACATACCCCTACTCTAACCCAAACCCCCCTTAAATAAACCTAACACTACCCCCCTGAAGATCTCCCTACCTTGAGTCATGTTCACCAAGCCGGGCCGAAGTCTTCATCCGATGGGGCAGAAGAGGACATCCAGACCGGCAGAAGTCTTCATCCAAGCGGGGCAAGAAGAGGTCTTCCATCCATCAGAAAAGTACAAAAAAACAAACAAACACTAAATTACCAAAAATAATAAAATATTACAATAATTTTAAACTAATTACACCTAATCTAAGCCCCCTACTAGCTATTAATATAGCTACAATATAACTAATAGTTATTCAAGTTCAATCCAATTGGCTGATCCAATCAGCCAATCAGATTGACCTCACATTCTATTGGCTGTTCCGATTAGCCAATAGAATGCGAGGTCAATCTGATTGGCTGATTGGATCAGCCAATCGGATTGAACTTGAATCTGATTGGCTGATTGAATCAGCCAATCAGATTTTTCCTACCTTAATTCCGATTGGCTGATAGAATCCTATCAGCCAATCGGAATTCAAGGGACACCATCTTGGATGACGTCACTTAAAGGTACAGTCACTTAGTCGTCGGATCAAGAAAGAAGAGGATGCTCTACGTGGGATGTCTTCAGGATGCTGCTGCTCCGCTCCGGATGGATGAACAGAGAAGATGCCGTCTGGATCAAGACTTCTGATGGATGGAAGACCTCTTCTTGCCCCGCTTGGATGAAGACTTCTGCTGGTCTGGATGTCCTCTTCTGCCCGATTGGATGAAGACTTCGGCCCGCTGGGTGAAGACACGGTAGGGAGATCTTCAGGGGGGTAGTGTTAGGTTTATTTAAGGGGGGTTTGGGTTAGAGTAGGGGTATGTGGGTGGTGGGTTGTAATGTGGGGGGGGGGTATTGTGTTTTTTTTTACAGGCAAAAGAGCTGTTTTCTATGGGGCATGCCCCCGCAAAAGGCCCTTTTAAGGGCTGGTAAGGTAATAGAGCTGATTACTTTTGTAATTTAGTATAGGGTAGGGCATTTTTTTTATTTTGGGGGGCTTTGTTATTTTATTAGGGGGCTTAGATTAGGTGTAATTAGTTTTTGTAATTTAGTGTTTGTTTTTTTGTACTTTAGTTTAGTTTATTTCATTGTATTTAATTGTAGGTACTTGTAGTTAATTTATTTAATGATAGTGTAGTGTTAGGTTTAATTGTAACTAAGGTTAGGATTTATTTTACAGGTAATTTTGTAATTATTTTAACTAGGTAGCTATTAATTAGTCAATAACTATTTAATAGCTATTGTACCTAGTTAAAATAAATACAAAGTTGCCTGTAAAATAAATATAAATGCTAAAATAGCTACAATGTAACTATTAGTTATATTGCAGCTATATTAGGGTTTATTTTACAGGTAAGTATTTAGTTTTAAATATGATTCATTTATTTAATTAATTTAATGATAGTGTAGTGTTAGGTGTAATTGTAACTTAGGTTAGGATTTATTTTACAGGTAAATTTGTATTTATTTTAGCTAGGTAGTTATTAAATAGTTATTAACTATTTAATAACTATTGTACCTAGTTAAAATAAATACAAAGTTGCCTGTAAAATAAAAATAAATCCTAAAATAGCTACAATGTAACTATTAGTTATATTGCAGCTATCTTAGGGTTTATTTTACAGGTAAGTCTTTAGTTTTAAATAGGATTCATTTATTTAACTATAGTAAACTTATTTCGTTTTATTTAAATTATATTTAAGTTAGGGGGTGTTAGTGTTAGGGTTAGACTTAGGTTTAGGGGTTAATAACCTTATTATAGTAGCGGCGACGTTGGGGGCGGGAGATTAGGGGTTAATAATTGTAGGTAGGTGGCGGCGATGTTAGGGAGGGCAGATTAGGGGTTAATAAAATGTATTATAGTGTTTGCGAGGCGGGAGTGCGGCGGTTTAGGGGTTAATACATTTATTATAGTGGCGGCGATTTGCGGTCGGCAGATTAGGGGTTAATACTTGTAGTTAGATTGCGGCGACGTTGGGGGGGCAGATTAGGGGTTAATAACTATAATGTAGGGGTCGGCGGTGTTAGGGACACCAGATTAGGGGTTAATAGCTATAATGTAGGCGGCGGCGATATCGGGTCGGCAGATTAGGGGTTAATACTTGTAGTTAGATTGCGGCGACGTTGGGGGGGCAGATTAGGGGTTAATAACTATAATGTAGGGGTCGGCGGTGTTAGGGACAGCAGATTAGGGGTTAATAGCTATAATGTAGGTTGCGGCGATATCCAATCGGCAGATTAGGGGTTAAATAATGTTATTATAGGGTTTGCGATGTGGGGGGGCCTCGGTTTAGTGGTTCATAGGTAGTTTATGGGTGTTAGTGACTTAGTGTACTAAAACATACCGAATTTCGGAACCGAATAGAACCGAATTCAGCCGAATCCGAATAAATCCGAAACAAATTTATTCGGATCCGAATAAATCCGAAACGAATTTATTCAAATTTTGCTGAATCCGATTCAATCCGAAACGAAATTCGAAAAGTCTGAATCGATCCGAACCGAAAACGAACCGAATTTTTTAGCCGTGCACATGTCTAGTAAAAATCTTACAAAACTAATAATCAAACCATTCAAAAATCATAAAAAAAATCATTACCAAAAGTTTTATTTTTTTAAAAACTTAAAATTTGTAGGTCAATCACAAAGGAATAAATCATATTAAATATGCACAACATAAATCATTTAAGTACACTGGATAAGCAAAAATCACTTCGAAATTTGTACTCACAAGTACAAAATACAACGCATAATTATTTTTTCGTATAATGGGCTGAACATGGGCGTTCCATTAGCGTATATGAAATTGTTTCTTTAATCCCAGCAGATTATCACACTATGGCCTATATTTAACAAAGTCTGGCGGACCTGATCCGCCAGTGCGGATCAGGTCCGCCAGATCTCGCTGAATACGGAGAGCAATACGCTCTCCGTATTCAGCATTGCACCAGCAGCTCACAAGAGACTTGCGGCCCAGGGGGGTGTCAATCAACCAGATCGTACTCAAACGGGTTGAATTCCGGCGATGTCTGTCCGCCTGCTCAAAACAGGCGGACAGGTTATGGAGCAGCGGTCTTTGTGACCGCTGCTTCATAACTGCTGTTTCTGGCGAGTCTGCAGGCTCGCCAGAAACACGGGCATCAAGCTCCATTTGGAGCTTGATAGATAGGCCCCTTAAAGGGTCAGTAAACCTTAAAAATAATGTTATATAATTCTGCACATAGTGCAGAATTATATAACATTATATTAGCCAAACTTTGTAAATCATAATATTTCCTTTTTATTTTGTAAAAATACCGCTGTTTTACAGACCCGCTCTCTGTACTCTGCTGAGCGGGTCTGTTGTTTTTACTGAGCGCATCAGGCCAGCTGTATAGTCACAGCCCGGCCCGACCGCGCCATTAGACACAGTGCAGCTCGCTCCTGCTGTCAGACAGAGCGGTTTAAGGTTTACTGTCCCTTTAAGATCTCTATTTTTTTTCTCGCAAACTAAAAGGTGGTGAGCTTTTCTCAAAACACTCAAAATACTTATAATGCTAATAGAAAAACACATGCATACGAAAATATAGGTGATTGTAAGAAGCAGTTTAATATGATTTATATTGGCTGGAAGATTTAATTTTTAAAGTGCGTTCCCTTCTCATTGCTAACTTTGCTCCACGGAGCAAAGTATCCCATTCCAGCGAGCTCCATTACTTTCAAAAGGAGACTCAACACTCACAGGGACTGTCCTTTTTTTTACATGGGTCGGAGAAAAAAGCGACGTCTGATCTGGCGAAGTTTAGATAATCAGGCCCTATGTATGCTAGAGTTTGTTAGACCCAGCTATATAATACACAGCCATGGCTATAACCCTTGAGTGATATTATTCACATCAAGAGGAGTTTAATGCATCATTTTATGTCTGGCAAGTGACTGCATAGATCCCATGAGTGAGACCAAGGTGACAGATACCTACCTGAATTTTGATTGGGTCACCTTCTGGTCTGGTGTTGCAGGTCGCTTTTCAGTCCCCTGACTGACTGCATTGTTATTAATAATGGCTGCTCATGTTATTAAACTGACTGACGTCTCTTTTAAAGGGACATTCTAGCCAAAACTAGAATGCACATGGGTGCATTTTAGTTTTGAATATAAGCATTTTTATAATATATATGTATTGCAGAAATGCTTCTAGTAAAAGCTACAGCTGTTTCAAGAGTGTATTTAAGTATGCTCCATGTACCAGCATTTTAAACACAGCACTTGCTGAGAGAGCCTAAGGTACATGTTATCCAGGGGCGGCTCTAGAGTTTGAGAGACCTTAGGCGAGACTTAAACATGAGGTCCCACTGATGCCAATAATGAAAAAAAATGCAAGCAATAGAAATGAACTGTATAAATTGCATATAATATGACAAGACTTAAATCCTATAAACTCAGAATTCCCAGTTTCTAGAATTTTATATATCTCATAACTAATTATTTGTTAATCAAATATCTACAAGCATAGGGTATAGATAAAATGTGTGCAGCTGCACTTGTGTGAGTATGAAATAAATCTGTCAACAAAGGTTTTAAAGAAAAATAAATGGATCCATTTGCAACATATTATGCACCTCTTTTGAGTTCAATTAGAGAGAGACACTTGTCAGGATTAAAGGGACATAATACTCATATGCTAAATCACTTGAAACTGATGCAGTATAACTGTAAAAAGCTGACAGGAAAATATCACCTGAGCATCTCTATGTAAAAAAGGAAGATATTTTACCTCACAATCTCCTCAGCTCAGCAGAGTAAGTTCTGTGTAAAAAGTTATACTCAGCTGTTGCCCAGCTGCAGGTAAAAAAAAAAAAAAAAGGTGAAGAAATGAACAGCAGTCAATCAGCATCAGCAGTGCTCAGGTCATGAACTCTTACTGTGATCTCATGAGATTTCATTGTAAACTTCCTTACACTGAATAGGGTAATAACATGAGAGTGTACGAGGCTCAACCCTTCGGCTGTCCCGGAACAGGCATACTGATATGCTGCTTAGAAGTCCTTTACAATGAGATGTGGCTACTGAGAAACTTTTGAGGTAAAATATCTTTCTTTTTTACATAGAGATGTTCAGGTGATATGTTCTAGTCAGCTTTTTACAGCTATACTGCATCACTTTCAAGTGTTTAAACATTTGGGTATTATGGCCCTTTAAAGGGACAGTCAACACCAGAATTTTTGTTGTTTAAAAAGAAAGATAATCCCTTTATTACCCATTCCCCAGTTTTGCATATCCAACACAGTTATAATAATACACGTTTTACCTCTGTAATTATCTTGTATCTAAGCCTCTGCTGACTGCCCCTTTATTTCAGTGCTTTTGACAGACATGCAGTTTAGCCAATCAGTGCTCACTCCTAGGTCACTTTACGTGCATGAGCTCAATGTTATCTATATGAAACATGTGAACTAATGCCCTCTAGTGGTCAAAATGTATTCAGATTAGAGACAGTCTTCAAGGTCTAAGAAATTAGCATATGAACCTCCTAGGTTTAGCTTTCAACTAAAAATACCAAGAGAACAAAGCAAAATTGGTGATAAAAGTAAATTGGGAAGTTGTTTAAAATTGCATGCCCTATTTAAATCATGAAAGATTTTTTTGGACTTGACTGTCCCTTTAAGCTTGCAGTGTGCACTTCTGATTCTTAGAACCGGAGAACTCAAAATTGTTTTGACCATTTTTTCACACTGGTTTAAGGACAGTGCCCAGGTGTTTGTTTGACCTTTGTAATGTAATTTCCCAACCTGCACTACAGCTGCTCTCAGCTAGGATATTAGAGGTGCTGTCTCCTGTCTTTGGGAAAGACATAACATCTGACTCGCAGATAAGCAGATTTATTACTACATGCACAAAACTGGAGGCAGCTGCAGAGCACACAGTGATCTAGATTCATTAAAGCTGTTGTGAGTGTGAGATATAAATGCAAGATTTGTCTGCTTTCATTCTGAGGCTCCTTATATAAATCATTAAATATATATTACTTTTAGCTAAAACCTATTCTTGTCCCAAGCTCCCTAGAAAAAAGCAAATGATTAGATTTTCTTCAAAATTCTGCAAATTGCCAATTGTAAAGTAAGAAGACCTAAGTTATAGAATTTGTTGTTAGATAGTTTGGGACAAGCACTATTTCAATACAAAAAAGTCCCTTAAAAGATAAATTAACCATTAAAACTTCTGTAACTTTGTTTCATGTGAAGGGGGGACACATGCAGTGCCTTGTATCTTTATGTAATATGCAAGCCCTTATATGCAAGTATTGTTAGTACAATGCATGGCTGTATAGGAAGAGCTACTTGCAGCTAAGGTTTCACACACGCACTGCCGGGCTCATTAGCATATATTTGCATAAATAATTATACAGCATATATCAAGAACTAAAACTGCGAGGACTGATTTTAAATGATCAATTGTTTATAATTTAACTTAAAGGATGTTTGACCATGATAGCATCTTTGTTTCTATATTTAATCTTAATTTTCAACTTTGACCTAAACCTTAAAAATGTCGGCCATGTTGGCAAAATACCTGCTGGGTGTCAACCCTATTTGCATCAGAATTATTAAAAGACCACTAAACAAAGTAGAATGGCATGATCATTGAATGATTAATAATAAAAAAATGTAAAAGCACTTAGTTTGAATTTCAAATGAGCAGTAGATTATTTTCTGGCAAATGTCAAAGTTAGTTACATTGTTCCTTCCTAATGCAACATGTGCCAGCCATCAGCCAATCACAAAAAGGCATATATGTACATCCTCTGAATTTTGCACATGCTCAGCAGGAGTTGATCTCTCAGAAAGTGCATATAAAAATATTGTGAAAAATAATGGAAGTGAATTGGAAAATTGTTTAAATCTGTGTGCTCTATCTGAATCATGAAAGTTTAATTTTGACTTGACTGTCTCTTTAAGGTTCATATGTCACTTAACATATCACTAGTTAGGCCTCTTCTTAAGTATTGTGTGCAGTTCTGGAGGTTATATCTCCAGAAGGATATAAATTGCAATCTGTTCAAAGGAGAGCTACTAAAATAGTCTAAAAAATAAAACTTACAAAGAAAGACTTAATTACCTAAATATGTAGCTTAGAGGAGCAAAGGGAAATATGTGATATGAAAGAAACTTTTAAGAATATTCAGGAGCTTAAAGGGACATGTAACCCAACATTTTTCTTTCATTATTCAGATAGAATATTCAATTTTAAACAACTTTCCAATGTACTTCTATTATCAAATGGGCTTTGTTTTCTTTTTATCCTTTGTTGAAATGCAATACTTGGAGCTAGCTGCTGGTTGGTGTCTGCAGATATATGCCTCTTGTGATTTAGCCACCAATCAGCAAGCTGTACCCAGGTGCTGACTGCTGAACCAAAGATGGTCCGGCTCATAAGCTTACATTCCTTTTTTTGTACAAATAAAGATAAAAAGAGAATGAAGAAAAATTGATAACAGGAGTAAATTAGAAAGTTGGTTAAAATTGCCTGCTCTATCTGAATCTAGAAAGAAAAAAAATGGTTCAGTGTCCCTTTAATGTTAGTTTAATTGTGAGTACAGCGAGCACAATAAAAGTGTGTATATTTAAAAAAAATATGTAGCAATGTGCCAAATGTGAAATGTGACTTTCTAATAAAAGGTTGCATTTGATGATAGTGATTCTTGATTGGAAGAAAATAATTTTCTCAGATATTTTTTCCTTGAACAAAAAACGATTATCTAGAAGGTCACAGATCAGATGACTGTAAAATCAACTTACAGAAAGGCTAATAACCTAAATACAAAATATGCAAAACAATAATAACTATTTCATTAATTAAATTATAGGGATTTATGTAGTAAGAATGCATACAACTGGATCTCTGCCGTTTCTTTTTCACTTTACACAGGTCTGTACAATATGTAGACTAGTGTGGAAAAAAATTGTACAACCAAAGAGATGATAAATGAAATATCTTACAGGTGTCTATATTCACAATACCATGAAATAACTATACACTTCCAGTATTACTAAGTTAATTCAACAAGTTGGACATCTACCATCCGCTTTATTAGAGAAAGATTAAATACATTTGTTTCCTAAAACAAAAAGTAATTTAAAAATACACTATTGATTTTTCCTATGGATGTGACTGTGATGAGAAAAAAAATACATTTTGTTTTTAAAGTGATAGTAAATCCTTACATTTGTGAAATGCTAGGATTTACCATTGGAACAAAAAAAGGGGACTTTCAGTCATGAAGTATAAAATACTTCATGCTGAAAGCTCCTTTATTTGTGTGAAGCGTTTGCCGCACTGAGCTCCTCAGGCAGCCCACGGCAGAATGCTATTTTCCTAAGAGGTAGCCTTTCCACCTCTTAGGCAATAGCCGTGTGGGCTATCCGGCTTCGCGTCTATTTGCTAAGAGGTGGAAACATCACCTCTCAGCAAAATAGATTTCTGCCGTGGGCTACCTGAGCAGCTCAGTGCGGTGAACACTTCAAACAAATAAAGGAACTTTCAGCATCAAGTATTTTAATCTTGACTTGACTGAAAGTCCCCTTCATTTGTTCCAATTGTAAATTCTAGTGTTTTCAGTGCTAGGATTTATCATCACTTTAACTTTATGGTACATTGCACAGTAAACTTATAGGGCTGTGGGCATTATAAATTAGTAAAAACTCTGTCTTTAGGGATGAGTTATGCACAAACATACACTTCCTGTTTAATATCAACCTATGTCACTTTAACTTAAAATTTATTTTTGGCAAAAAAATATTTTAATATGTTTCAAAGGCACTTATTCATATCCAGAAATATTTACATACAAGGACATGAAAAAGAAAACGAAACTTTCATGGTTTAGATAGAGCATGCAATTTTAAAGTGATGGTCAAGTATGACTAACTACATCTTGCGATCCTAATTGAACTACAAAAATAATGTGACTTTCATTCATCATTTCGCCATATTCATTATACTTTGTGCGATATCTTATATTATTTTCCTACCTTACTAATATCCATCCTCCTCCCGTCGATCGTCCGCCATTGTTTTTTCAACAGTCACGTGTTTTTATTCTCCAATGACAGTACAGGCCACTCGGGGAATCAGCTCTAAGTCAATACACCCTTAGTCAATTCTGCGCATGCCCTAGCTCCGGAATCGCATCCTAACCTCTGTCTCACCGCGATTTTTGCGCATGTTCAGTTTCAAGCTAGGCAAATTGGATACATTGTATTCCGGACCATATTTTTATTTTCTTATTCAATTTGCTGTACTCTTTGATTACACCATATTTATAAGCATACTGTTCTTATATCGTGCAGCATCCTTATTTAACATGCGCATGCGTGTACAGCGTAATGAAGGCTGTAATGCCAGGGCAGTGACGTGGGGAGGGGCGGGTAGATCTGTCGCCGGGAGGAAGCAAATTCAAGGAAGTTATTCATGAGGGAGGAGCAATGATTGTAACGAGTAAGCACATAAAATAAGTATATATATATATTTTGAAATAACATTAGGTACAGTTAACATATGCGATTTAGATTAAAAATACATGTGGATTCGAATTGTAATGATCAATAGTGTAAAATTGACCATCACTTTAAGAAAATTGGCAAGGCCAGCGCTATTACACCCAGAAAATCCCTTAATGACCGATACGTTGCAGTCATTAATGGGTTAAGATAGCTCAGGAACAGCACTGCACTACTGGAAGCTAACTGGTGATTGGTAGCTATGCACATATGCCTGTTGTCATTGGCTCATGTGTTCAGTTAGGTCCCAGTTGTGCATTGTTGCTCTGGATTTTACCTATGTGCTTAACCCTTTCCAGTTGTTAAACACATTGTTATATGCAAGCAATAGTGCAATAATAAAATATTCTAACACAATATAGTTTTTCATTTTGAAGTTGCGTGTACCGTTAATGGGACAGTAAAGTGAGATTCAAACATTCATAATTCAGACAGAACATGCAATTTTAAACAACTTTCCATTTTACTTCTGTTATCTAATTTGTTTTCTTGGTATCCTTTGTTGAAAAGCATACCTAAGTAGGTTCAGGAACAGCAAAGCACTACTAGACGCCAGCTGTTAATTTGGGGCCTCATATATAAACCTCATGTCACTGGCTCTTCCTATGTGTTCATTTAGTTTCCAGTAGTGCACTGCTGCTCCTTCAACAAATGATACAAAGAGAATAAAGCAAATTTTATAACAGAAGAAAACTGTAAAGTTGTTTAAAAGAATATGCACTACCTGACTCATTAAAGGGACACTAAACACTAAATAATGTCATGCACCTCCCTCTAATCATGGTTGCTGCCATTAGGGAACCTAAATGACACTGCAGGTATGTGAAGGAGAGTTACTGCGCATGTGCAAACAGGTTAGCTCTGGAATGTAGTGAAAGATCAATTTCAACATGGCGGCACCCATGACTAGAGGGAGGCGGGGAATAACCTTAATACTATGTTTATAAAATGTTTAATGTTTAATGTCTCTTTAAAGAAGAAAATTTGGTTTTTATGTCCCTTTAATTAAGGACCTGGTGATCTAAAGCTCTCCACTCCGGTAAAATTATCTTGTCAGTCCTGCAAGGTTCCTTAAACAAGAAAGTCACATTGTAGCCTGAGAGTATTTATCTCACTATCCAGAGCTATGAGTGTGAAGTGCCTCACATCACAATATAATGCTTAAATGGACACTGAACCCAAACATTTTGTTTTGTAATTCAGAAAGACCATGCAATTTTAAGCAACTTTCTAATTTACTCCTATTATCAATTTTTCTTTGTTCTCTTGCTATCTTTATTTGAAAAAGAAGGCATCTATGCTTTTTTGGGTTCAGTACTCTGGACAGCAATTTTTTATTGGTGGATGAATTTATCCACCAATCAGCAAGGACAACCCAGGTTGTTCACCAAAAATGGGCCGGCATCTAAACTTATATTCTTGCATTTTAAATAAAGATACCAAGAGAATGAAGAAAATTTGATAATAGGAGTAAATTAGAAAGTTGCTTAAAATTTCATGCTCAATCTGAATCATGAAAGACATTTTTTTGGGTACAGTGTCCCTTTAAATAAGAACCCCAACGAATTAATGTAATTTGTCTCCATGCCAGAGACCCTAAATCAGCTCAATAAGAACAAATCATCTGTTCTAGGATTTCTTGGTCAATCTACACTATTAAACTCATAAACAAACTGCGCATTATAGGAATACTCCAACAAGTTGTTTTTTAAGTGTTAATAATGCTCACTCTCTCTCATTACAGAACCTAGGCCATACGTTTCTGCAAAAACACAATAGGCGCAAAACAGTAAAAACTTGACAATGAAAAATGATGATTGTTAAGAGATGAACAATGATAGCACCTGCTGGGTTTGTTTCCTTGCCTGTCCGCTCCAGACCCCCTGTCTCTAACTATACGCCATATAAGCACAGTGCCTGGGCAGCAGCTGTCTGCAGTATGGCTACTACAAATAATAACAAAGACTCACAAACTCTCTTTACAACTCCTACAAAGTGTGTGAGGTCCCCCTATCAGCAGTAATATATGTTGCTCATTTATTTAGCTGAATATGAGCAAGGATAAAAACATGGGCCTTTTAGCTACAGCCCTCCTGGGTACCCCTTACTTCAAGTTCACTAGCCTGAAATAATATGTGAATAGAAAAGGGCAGAACAGACCCCAGCAAGGCTGAAAGTTTAGTATTCATGGCTGATGGGCTTCCCCGCCCTCCCTCTCTAGTCTTAACCCGTCTTTCCTCCTCTATAACCTTTGTACAATGAAAGTTTAAAAGGGATCTTTTACTAAACTTTGTGTATGAATAATAGTAACTAATAAGACTGGAGTGGACAATGAGAGTATTGAGCTGCAACCAACTGTGTTAGGCTACTAGGTCGTACGTCTCTTTAGCTTCAAGTGCTCCCACACATATGTTCATAGGGGAATTTGGTGAGGTCAACCGTATGTTTCCCAGGCCAAAAGTGTTTAACTGCTTTATAATAGCAAGTGTTGTATACCCTTTGGGGCTATTAGTTGTAAAGAGTTAAAACACTATCAGATTTGTTTTTAAGATGTTATCTTTCTGTTGCTTGTTTGAGAGCTAATAGATATAATGTTGTCAATTCTTTGCCAGTTACTACAATATAATATACTATAGTACTATAAAAAGCAAAATGCCTATAATTTACATACTGCCAGAAAGAAAAAAAAAAAAAAATATATATATATATAAGATTGGACACATCTTTTTCATAAAGGTTCAGTGTGATTGCTGTGGAATTTGTTTTATAGGCTCCTTTATTTTCCGGAACTAACCATGTCATCACAAGGTGAGAACCAACAAGATCCTATTGCCATTTATGTGGAAACGGTTGAAGATCCGGCAATACAAGCCAAAGCAGCACAAACAGGGACGGTTTCCTACACCGAGGATGATGCTAACCGCATATTGTTTGCACCCATATCCAGAACGACTGGTGAGACTCCTATTAACTTATATTTTGCATTGTTAAAATTGAAAAAACGTGAGATAGATTTATCGTTACATGGGAGCTATCTCTCAGACTACCACAGAAATGGGCAAATTCCAAGGGGGTTTAGGGTACACAATATTCCCACCATAGGCAGAGACAACCCTGAATTCAGAAAGAAGTGGTGCTATATTCTAAACAAATGTTCTTTTGATTTAATATTGTTGGTCATTGAAGAAGTCACTTCTATCTTAACTAAGGTTAAAATTGAAATTCAGCAGTTTGAAACAACACATAACCCAATTCTTGCTAATGATCAACAAGAAAACTGGTTATCCAAAATCAAAACTCAAATTGATAAATACAAAAATGATTTAATTACATTTAAAAATAGGAAACTGGATACCGTTAAGTTAGATTACTCCCAGGGCAAGGTATACAAATGGCTCACAGGCACTAGAGAGATACAGCCCAGGAGAAGACAGCGAGATAGGCGTGTACGCTTTGACACAGTGGATACAAGTGGAGCTGAGTCCACCGATAATGAGAGAGCCCCTAGTGCAAGGCCATATACCCCACCGGGTACAGGTGACAATTTTGACCATTACAATGCACAGTCAACACCAAGACATTTTTTAGGGGTTACAACACGCTCACAGAGAGCAGACATACGAGACCCCACATCAGGCGGGCGGGCACCAAGACACAGACCACCAAGAAGGGGGAGGCGAGGGATGCAATAATTAATTTAAGCTCTCATGTTCTGACAAATGGTGAAATACAACTTCTGAATAAGGGACTATCATTTGTTCCCAGCACAACAATCAATGAGTATGAACAGAAAGTTGATATTCACAAATTTTGCAGAACCTTAAAGCTTAAGGAGTTTTTCCAGAACACTATATCAGATAACACCAAAACCGCAATTGAACGCCAATGTCATATACCAAGCACATTTGAGCCTACCAATTATAGCGCCAGCACCAAGACCTTTATTCGTATGGTCTCTCAAGACCTAGATAAGGACAGAGAGCATTCTATATGGAAACATAATTTAACACAAATAGAAAGAGAAGCTATTAAAACACTCCAGGATGACACCTCCCTTACCATTAGACCAGCGGATAAGGGAGGGGCCATAGTCCTTTTGAACTATGATTACTACAAAAGTGATATCGTACATCAACTCTCAGATACATCTACATACATGGCTCTGAAGGGTGATCCAACAGATACATACAAAAAACAATTGGATGATTTAATTCAGATGGGTTGCGAACAGGGTTTCATCTCTGAACACATCAAAAAATATTGCATCACACCACATCCAAGGATACCCATATTATACACAATACCAAAGGTGCATAAGGATGCAAAGGCACCTCCGGGTCGTCCTATCGTGTCGGCAGTAGATTCCTTATGCCAACCGGTGTCACAGTACATTGACCTGCTGCTACAGCCGGTTGTCAGAGGAACACGATCCTTTTTGCTGGATACCAGCGAATTTATTAGACTGTTGGGGGCTGTTCACGTCCAGACTGGTGACATTTTGGTCACCATGGACGTGAACAGCCTGTACACTATCATTCCCCACGGGGAGGGATTAGAAGCAGTTAGGGCACACCTCACGAACAATCCCCTCTATGAGGGACCCCCCATTGAATACTTACTATCTCTCATTGAATTTTGTTTACACAAGAATTATTTCAGATTCGAAAACAAATTCTTTCTTCAGATAGCGGGTACGGCCATGGGGTCATCCATGGCCCCCTCCTATGCTAACATCTTCATGTCACATTTTGAGAACATATACCTATGGGGAAAATGTAATTCATCCATCATTTTCTACCGTAGGTATATTGACGATATCTTTTTGATTTGGAGAGGGGGCATGGATGACCTCCATGAGTGGTTTGAAACGATCAACAATACACAGACCACTGTTAGATTCAAAATGTTGAGTGACACAGAGTCTATTAACTTTCTTGACCTCAAAGTATATAAAACCACACAGGGACTAGGATGCACACTATTCAGTAAACCTACGGACAGGAACTCCCTATTGAGGTCAGATAGCTGTCACCCCCCAGCATTACTAAAGGGTATATTGAAATCGCAGCTTATCAGAACAGTTAGAAACAATTCGGATCCTATATTAGGAGCCACCCAGTTGTCTGAAATGGGTGCAAAATTTGAAGAGAGGGGATATAAGACCCAACAAATCAGCCAGATGATGAAGGAAGTGTCACAAATAACACAAGCACAACTATTGGCCCAAGAACCTAGACAAACCAGGGATGACAGAATTATACTGGCAACTACATTTTCTCCTAGTACCAGAAATGCTGGACTCTCTTTAAGGACACATTGGCCTATCATTTCCACTGATCCAAAATTACAATTTAGCAAACATCTTACGCCTATGGTCGGTTATAGGAGGGGCACAAATCTGCGAGACTTATTAGTCAAGACTGACTCAAAGGCAAGCTATAATCCCAGGACACATACCAACATCAGAGGATCTTATCGATGCTTAGGATGCACTACCTGTAATGGACTTATAAGTACCAGAATATTTAACCATCCCCATACCAACAAGCAGTTCCACATACGACATTCGATTACCTGTACGACCACGTTTGTCATCTACTTATTGGTATGCCCATGCTCTTGGCACTATGTCGGTAAAACGACAGGTACCCTGAGAGAAAGGATGGCCAATCATCGGCATGCCATAAGGTCGGCTCACAAATCCGGGGAATCAGAACAACCGGTAGCGAGACACTGTGCAGAGTACAGACACTCGGTGGCATCAATAAGATACACACTCATTGATCATGTACCCCCATTAGATAGAGGGGGAGACAGAGGTAAAATACTTCTGCAACGGGAGGCACAATGGATGTACCGACTGGGTACCATTTATCCAGGGGGGCTCAACACCACCCCTGACTTCAAGGCTTTGGTGTAATACAGCTATATAATGTGATACAAGCGCAGGGTACGGCACCTAGACTATTATGACTCTGTGCGCCGTATGGTCGGCGTGCCTCGTTCTAGGGGTGCTCCTAAACCATGTTGGCACACAGCACCAGGGGTAGGAGTCTTTGGTATTTCTAATACCTGCGTGGAAGTCGGATAGTGGTGCCTTGGAGTTACCAGTTTTTTCACATATAGCAGTACACATAGCCAAAACTGGACACTAGATCCTTAAGCATCCCAGGAAGAAGAAAACAACAACATGGAAAATAATTTGATGGCATAATAACCAGGAGAATATGATGCATACTAAGCATTCAATCCTAAAGGCAATATTAACCTAGAGGTCCAGGGGGCAATAGAAGACAACGAAGAACGCACAGAAATAAACACAGAGTGGATCACATTATACATAAATACAGAAGTGAATGACTCAACGTCCTTTATTCTGCATATATGAAAATCAAGGACTATTAGAGCTAAATCCATCCCGAATGGGATAGTGTTTAAATTAATGGAAAGACCGTCACATCAATTGCTTTTATTTATTATTTTTTAAGTTTATTTTTTAAGTTTAAGTTTATTCATCTTTTGTACGTTTGTGCCTAAACGCTTTGGAGTGTTTAAATAGGGAGCATATGAGGGCATTGTTAGCCACAAGATAGCAGTGGAATATACATATATGACCCACGTAGCTCTTATAACGAGAATTAATATGGTGTTAATATATAACCCCATCACTGAATAGGAACTAGGTGAGCGGTATAAATTTCAAAAATACATAAAGGGTTTTTGACAGAGGATAGGAATAATATGCATGTTAACAGCTCATACTAATGGGAAGATCGCAGATAAACGATAATCGTTAATATTTTAGTTATGTAGAATTTGAAGGCTATATATCGGAGGTACATATCTCCATATGAGATTCCTCTATGAATATTGGACATATTGACTCAATATCTTCAATATAAGGCAACACTACACACATATATACATATAGCACAATATATCAGCTGGCGTGCCTAATAATTAGATTTGTTTATCCTCTTTTATCAATATATACACCATCTTTAAACACTCACATTGTAGCCAAACATCATGCCTATTTTAACACACTTTGGTGTATTCAGAAACATAGTTACTGTTAGTCTGTCCCTGTACAGGATTACACTCCAGCATTGTTTAAGTTGTCATGGCAACAAGCGGCTGTCACATTTACTATCACTAATCAAAGTATCAGCACTATCGTTTGCACGCTAAGAGTTTGCTTTATGCGTTTAGATAATATGCCACAATGGTTTTATAATTATGGCATTCACATAGAGAAAGCCGATTATTTACGGCTATAGAATTTTGACAACCGGAAGTAGTTTGGCGCACTACTTCCGCCACTTAGCACATTTGGAACGCATTATGCGTTCCAACACCGGTAATTTTGGCGCCAGCACAGGTAGTGGTTTGAAATGATTTTGAGTGAGTATGTCACTATTTAAGAGTTTGTTTGTTTTCACTTTATTTATGCTGATGAAGGAGGCAAGACCTCCGAAAACGTTACAGAAATAAAAGTAACCTGTTTATGAAAGTCCTGAGAGTGCATTTTCTTTTGGCTGCATATCTTCTACAAATTTGCACCCAGGCATTTTTCCTTTGTGGGCGAGTTTTGGTGTTTTGGATACCTATATATATATATATATATATATATATATATACATAAACATATTTATGCAGTTCTATTTATTGCAGAGCTGATAAAAAAATATAAAAAAAGGAACAATAATTTATTTGTATTTTGTTACATCTTAAAGACTGTATTAAAAAGTCATACACACAATATTATTAGAGTTGTTATGATTATTATTATGATGATGATGATTATAGTGTTTATTTATGTATTTATTTTAATGGATGTCATTGGGCTGGAACAAGAGTCTGTTTTTTTATGTTTGTGGAGGTGTGTCCCTGTCCACCAATAGACAAGGACATACCTCCACATACCACTATAAACAACTTTACAGTTTACTTCTATTAACCAATTTGCTTCATTATTTGTTAATCCTTGACAATGATAAGAAGCATATATGTGCAGCTACCAATCAGCTGCTAGCTGCCAGTAGTGCACTGTTGCTGATCAACCTACCTAGGTATGATTTTTATCAAAAGCATATAAAGAGAATTAAACAACTTTGATAAAATAAGTAAAATGGAAAATTGTGATTAAAATCTGCATGCTCTCTTTGAATCATGAAAGTTTAATTTTTGCTTTACTATCTCTTTAACAGATGGTACTTATCTTAATTAAACGGACCTTAAAGGGACACTAAACCCAACATTTTTCTTTCATGATTCAGATAGATAATACAAATTTAAACAACAATCCAATTTACTTCTGTTATTTATTTTGCTTCCTTTTTTAGATATCCTTAGTTGAAGAAAAAGCAATGCACATGGTTGAGCCAATCACATGAGGCTTCTATGTGCAGCAACCAATCAGCAGCCTATCTAGATATGTTTTTCAGCAAAGAGTATGAAGAGAATAAAACAAATTAGATAATAGAAGTAAATTAGAAAGTTGTTTAAAATGGCATGCTCTTTCTAAATTATGAATTAAAAAATTTGGGTTTCATGTCCCTTTAAAGGGATAGGAAAACCCAAAAATGTGTTTTGTGATTCAGAAAGAACATACCATTTTAAGGTAAATGTAGGTAGGTGTCTAGAAAAAAACACGGCAGGAAATAGTGCTGCCATCTAGTGTTCTTGCAAATGCATAACATTCTGGCAAAATTGCTGCCGTATAGTGCTACAGACACGTGCACACTCCTGAGCTTATATCCCTCTTTTCAACAAAAGAATGAAGAAAATTTGATAAAATAAGTAAATTTAGAAAGTTTGTTTAAAATTGCATGATCTATCTGAATCATGACATAAAAATGTTGGGTTTCATGTCCCTTTAAGATCTTCAATTTGAGTATTTAAAAGGGTCCCAGGGTATGCTGGATACTGTAGTACACGTTTTGCAAACCAAGAGCATTTAAGGGGCACACCCTATGAAAATCCTTGTGTAATACATGTTCTTGGTCTTATTTGCTGTGGCCAATAAAGGATGGATGTAAATAAGATTCTACTTATTATCTATATGTAAAATGTTCTATGGTCAAATAAATGTATCCATGGTTAAAGTGATGGTAAATCCAAGCATTTAAATAATGCTAGGATTTACCATCACTAAAAATAAACTGTAGTTTCAGTCATCACGTATTAAAAAAAGGGTGCTAAACTCACCCTGTCTCTACCACGGCAGCTCGCTTAACTCAGAGCCTCCGGCCGCCCATAGCACAGCGATCTTCTCTCAATAAGGTGACGTTTAGAGGTGGAAACGTCACCTGATTGGTAAAGAGCTCTATGCCGTGGGCCGCAGCACAGACAGGGTGAGTTTATCACCCTTTTTTCTAATAAGTGATAAATAAGACTACAGTATATTTTCAGTTATGGCAAATCCTAGCATTTTTTAAATACTCGGATTTAACATCACTTTAAGCATGGTGGAAACACTTAACTCTGAAAAGATTAGGACACACAGAGGAATTTACAGCAAATATAGGCAAAATAAAGTATGATTGTATATTGTAATTGTGTTTTATTTTCCTTAATTAAAAAAATGATTGGAAGATTAAATGTTGAGCTAAATGTCCCTTTAATAACTTTTGAAATATTTTCCTACCTGGACTGGACAAACATGATTAACAAACTTCTTCTACAGCACTACAATCCTTTAAATCTGACCAATGACCGAGCTTCCAATCATTTATCATTCTACTAGACTGACACAATTTGGAAGTTTTGTTACGCTGCCTATAATCTATAAAAATTGCCTATAATCTATCAAAGTGAAAACAGGTAACTACTAAACTATTGACTACCCTGTGTCTGTCCTGGATCACTGCTAAATTCAATAAGATTTTTTTTTTCCAGAAAAGTGACTGGCAGACAAACAAAAAGTCTTTGCATGCCAATATATCTAGTTAAAAAGCTAAGTAATATGTAGAAGTGAAGTGTGTGTTTGGTTGTCTATGTACGTGACGTCTTCTATATTTGGACTTTTTTTCAAGACCATCATCACAGCTGATATACATTAATGGAAATGAGCATCATGCTCTGTTGCACAACGAGAAGCTGTTTAGTAGTTGTGCGCAGTGCATTGTGGTCTTGAAAAAGGTAAAAATGAGGACCGAAATGTCAACCAAATGTAAAGCTTGATATTTGTATTTATAAAGATTTGGATATCAAGAGCATGCAATTTTAAGCAACTTTCTAATTTACTCCTATTATCAAATTTTCTTTGTTCTCTTGATACCTTTATTTGAAAAAGAAGGCATCTAAGCTAAAAAGCCAGAAAAGTTTTGGTTCAGAACAATGGACAGCACTTTCTATTGGTGCTGTCCAATCAGCAAGGACAACCAATGTTGTTCACCAAAAATGGGCCGGCATCTAAGCTTACTTTCTTGCTTTTCAAATAAAGATACCAAGAGAATGAAGAAAATTTGATAATAGGAGTAAATTAGAAAGTTGCTTAAAATTGCATGCTCTATCTGATTCATGAAAGAAAACATTTGGGTTCAGTGTTCCTTTAAAACCATAATGGCCTAGATTACAAGTGGAGAGCAAAAATATTAGCGCTATTGTCAGTTAACAGCGCTTCTATTTTTACATTTATATTACAAATCTTACTTACAAAGTTACTTTTTATTGCTCAAGCAATAGTCTAGGTTGCACTAACATATGCATGTGGGATTGTGCAGGTGTACTAAATTCCTCACAAAATAGACCTCTATAGGGGCGCAGTAAAATTCATGTTTGATATCGCTCAAGCGAAAAGTCCATGGTGCGCAAGAAGTATTCTTCAGGTAGTTCTGTGATATACTATTAATAATAATTATTTATTTCAGGTCTCAACAAGTTCTACATTTTGCAGCAATCTTTTGGACTTACCACTTGTAATATAAGCACAAGGAGCATGTTAATTGAGTTTCCTACTCTATTCAGATTCAGATAGAGCATACCATTTTAAACAACTTTCCAATTGACTTCTATTAGCTAATTTGCTTCATTCTTTTGCTATCCTTTAATGAAAAGCATACCTAGGTAGCTTCAGACAGCAACAATGCACTACCGGGAGCTAGCTGCTGATTGGTGGATGCCCATATATGCCTCATCATTGGCTCATCAGATGCGATCAGCAAGCTCACTGTAGTATATTGCTGCTCCTTCAACAAAATATACCAAGAGAAGGAAGCAAATTTGGTAATAGAAGTTAATTGGAAAGTTGTTTATAATGAATTCTCTATCTGAATCATGAAAGAAAAATCTGGGGTTTCATGAACCTTTAAGATTAAATTTTTGAATTGTCCACTTGTAATTCCAGTTTGTGTGTTCTTAGCTCTAGATAATGCTCTCTACGTTATTGATTGCGCTCCACTTGTAATCTACCCGTGTAAATTGTAATAACTTGTTAGTACGGCAACACTGGAGTATAGTGCACGTGAAAACAGGGGTCCTGCCTGGCTCCCCCAATTTCAATAGTAGAAACGAGTATGTCCACAGCACTGTATTATTCAAATTTCTTTATTTTCTGAGCATGAGTAAGAGTGGCAACACTCGAAACGTCGCTAATTTATGTCTGTAATTGACAGAGAATAAAGAAATTTGAATAATACAGTGCTGTAGACATACTCGTTTCTACCCGTGTCAATTGTAATAGCAGAAAGAATAGGGGGCCTATTTTCAGATGAGCTTGATGTCTTTCAGAGATTTTTTCCAAAAGTGACTATCAATAAGAAAACCTATTTAGAAATATTTGTTGTGTTTGAATTAGAAAACAAAGCAGGCTTGTCCTTGTATGCATGTATCTTTGTACAGATCTGGTACACAGCATTTTACAGTTTTGTCTACAAGTGCAAGGAGTGCAAATACATTTTTATCACTGATAGACCATTTTGTGGGCTTTTTTAACAGTTCACAATTATACTCACTATTATGATGTTAAAGGGACAGTCTACTCCAAAATAAACTCTCATGATTCAGATAGAGAATGTAATTTTAAACAATTTTCCAATTTACTTTTATCACCAATTTTGCTTTGTTCTGTTGGTATTCTTAGTTGAAAGCTAAACCTAGGAGGTTCATATGCTAATTTCTAAGCCCTCGAAGGCCGCCTCTTCTCTCAGAGCATTTTGACAGTTTTTCACCACTAGAGGGTGTTAGTTCATGTGTGTCATATAGATATCACTGTACTCACGCATGTGGAGTTCCAGTGAGCCAGCTCTGATTGGCTAAAATGGATGTCTGTCAAAAGAACTGAAATAAGGGGGCAGTTTGCAGAGGCTTAGATACAAGATAATTACGGAGGTAAAAAGTATATTAATATAACTGTGTTGGTTATGCAAAACTAGGGAATGGGTAATAAAGGGATTATCTATCTTTTTAAACCATAAAAATTCTGGTGTAGATTGTCCCTTTAAAAAGGGACATAGAACAAGTTGGTATAGAGACAAAATATAATAATATGTACTTTAATTACTTTACCTGCAAATGTATACTGCAGTGCCTCACCATTAACCCTTTATTTTTAGTTTCTGAATTGTACAGCTCTAACTCCCCCCCACGCATTTCCTTCTATGGCTGTATCTATATCTATTGTTGTTTTTGGTAGAATACAAAAGTGCACAGGGATTATGTGCTGGAGCATGCCTAGAAGCTGTGAACTCAGTAGATGCCTGTGTCGAAACACTGATAAGGATGGGCGGAGCTGACTGCTCCAGACAGCATGGCTTTGTAACTAATTTTGCTTATTTTTCAAAATTATTTTTAAATACTTGCAAGCAATTTTTAAACATTTTTTTATGCAAACTATTTTTTTTACTTAATTAGCCCTTTTAGGATATGCACAGATCTCAACATGTTTTATGGCGCTTTAAAGGGACATTAAAACCCTTGATATTGTATTATAAGTGTTTAATGATGTATAGTGAATAATCTTTGCAATATTTTATCATTGTTTATTTTGCCCCCTTTGCTATAATTTAACTAAACTGAGATCTCCAATTCTTATTAGAAGTGAGAGTGAAGATTCCAGACTGAACATTGCTATATTCTACATAATCACTGGTTGCAGACTCTTGTGACTCATTTCTACCTGTCCCTTATTGGCCTCCGCAGAGAATGAAACCTGGGCTTCAACATTTTTTAGAAATGACATCTTTATATTAATTTCAGTCTAATCTTTGCTTTTAATATATCATTCATTTAGTGTTTAATGTCCCTTTAAAAGTTTAGTCAAAATTGAAAAGCACATTTCAACTTTGAATAGAAAACCTTTTTTTAAATACACTTGCATTATCATAACTGCTGCTTGTAAAAAGCTGTAATTGTTTTAGTGATTGCTTTTTACCCTGTGCATGCGTATTCAGACACTGCACTTCCTTAGGCATCAAGTAGTTATGCATATTGTATCATGCAAATTGGCAAGAAAGTCCTTTTATAATATTTTACTCACTAACGGAATGAAGAAAAATCTCCAAGCTGCCTTTAATTAAAAAGCAACTGTAAATTGATCCTTTACAACCAGTTCACACAACCTAAGTTGGCTTTGTTGGAAAAAAACAGCTGACTTGTTAGTAGGAGTATTGTGGTTTAGCTATCTACAAAGCACCATCTTGTCAAAAAGCCTCAGGTCTCAAGACATTTAACAAACACATATATCAATCATTGTTATGGCAGTTTGGACAAGGAGAGCTAGATAAAATTAATAAATAGACACCACTGCAATAATTGTTGACTAGCACTGCTGATGGGCTCAGTAGTAGTTTCCACTGGAGGCCATCAGTTCTCTGCTGCTCCTGGGTGATGCTTTACCTATGTGTTTACATGTGTTAAATACATAGATGTGCAGAATTGACAGTGATTAAATTACATGGTCTAACAAATTAGAGCATATTTTTTCCCATTATAATGGCCCTTTAAATTACATTAATAGTGTATTAAATATATAGTATAATATTATATTTTAAAATGTAATAAAGTAATGTTAAATCCTAAATTAAAGTAATTTGAAAATAAATATTTGTATTGTGGTTCTATAAGTTGTTCTTGAATCCTGTATTTTGTCCTATTTTACTCATAGTTTCATTTTATGGATTTTTGTGAAAAGACTAGAATTTAAAGAATGGAATTTGTAGAGAATGGTTAATTTGCTGCTACAAAGGTTAAACTATTGCTGACAAATACACTGACATCTCTCTCCACAGAAAAATCCCTGTACCACATGCTACCCCCCTCTGCTAATATCTGCTGTCCCTCTCCTTCCCTTATGGCCAATTATGCAACAATTTAGGAGTATGACCCTTCCTATTGCACTATGTAATCCTCAGAGCAGATACAGGGGAGAAAGGCTAGGGGCTTGTCCAACTTCACTAAATATTTTAACAGCAGCTTAGAGACAATGAGTCTGGAGGGGGACCATAAACAAAAGCAAATAGGGACAATTACATGATAAATACATGGCAACACCCTTTCTCTTTTTCTAGCTGTCACAAGCAGCACATCAAACTGGCCTTGCTCATTTTTCTACTCATTTTTCTCATTCCTAGCACCGTCAAAACAAAACAATGCTTCTGGTGCCAAAATAAAGGAATAAAACACAGTGAATGGCTGGTGCTGATGGAACCAGCTGGTGCCCTGTTTGTCAACACTGGGAACTCCAGGAAAAAAACAGCATTCCCAGGAAGTGTAGCAGAAGTCATCTCTTATTTGAATAGTAAAGGAATTTTATTTTTGTGCATGCAACAGATGTCATATGTGCGAGTTATAAGGGTTTGCTTATGTGTAAGTGACATAGGTTTCTATATTTTGTGGATAATTGTCTTATTTGACCAAATATACAATTCCCAAAAATTAAATATATCCTAGATATGTATAAATTCATATATATATATATATATATATATATATATATATATATATATATATATATATATATATATATATATATATATATATATATATATGTGTGTGTGTGTGTGTGTGTGAATAATCTGGTTCTCTCTTGTCATTTCAATCTCCCATACACTGAACAATGTTTCTATTGTGAGGGATGACTGCCCAGAATTCAACAAAGGGTATTTGCAGGTACTTTTAAAAACATGTTACAGTATATTCTATTAAACAAAACTATAACAAATGCACACTCATATTAATAATTAATTAGGTATGTGCAAAATTCATCATTCAGATATTCGTTTGTCAAACGAATTCCAAATATGGCTGCGGGTAGAAGGAATTAAGTTAAACTCACTTGGATCTGAGTTTGCACAGATCTCTGTATGTTACACTTTAACACTAATATATCTGGTGCAGAAAATAGCCAATTACTGCTACCCGCAGCCATATTTGGACTTTGTTTGCCAAACGAATATCTGAATGGCAAATTTTGCACATACCTAATAATTAATCAACCCAAGTATTTGCTTAGAGCCTAGTTACAATATAAATCCCATAAAATATACCATTGCATGGTTTGCCAGTGTACTAATGGCCAAATCTCATTTGACTTTTTTTGCCAAGTGAAGTGATAATTTATAATATTATTAACCACAACTCAAAAACATTACAGGCATCAACAGAGATACAATATGTAATGTAAACCCCTATATGTGTAAAATTTTAAGATCAGCAGAGACGGAAAAATATATAGAACGGGCGAAGGCATATTGGGGAAAGATAGTAAGTTTGATAGACCCTATAGATCAACTAGAGAACAGTTTAAAGACTGCGCTAGCTATCTCCCCTTCAACTTATCTAAGAGAAACACAGTTTAAGATTATCAATAGAGACTACCTCACTCCACGGCGGGTAGCTAAGTGGAATTGTAATGTTAAAATTTTTTGTATCAAGTGCCATTTAAACGATCCAGATCTGGGTCACCTTCTGTGGGAATGCCCGAAAGTAAACCAATTTTGGCATAAGGTAGCCTATCTTCTTTCCCAAATGATAAATATTGAAGTGAGACTTTCAATAAATTCTATAATATTATTGAACCCCTGTATTTCATGGGGGAATAAAAAGAGATTCATTCTAACTGCGATACTTAACCTCAGAAAACTTATTTTTGACAACTGGTGTAAACCACGAGCTCCATCAATCAAAGAAGCAAAAAATCTTCTCTCTGATAGTGCAATAATAGCAGCCCATGACTATAGGCTTGAAAGGAAGAAAGATAACTCATATTTAAAAACTTGGAAAGACTTTATTCTAGATCAGGGTAGAGACTTTACTGCTAACATAGAAGGTATCATTAATACTCAAATATAGTGAATATGCCCCGAATTGGAGGTTCAAATGGACAGGATTGGATGGGGCGGTGAGAAGGGAGGAGACTATGTTAACTTTGCTTTTTTTTTTTTTTTTTTCTCTCTCTTGGACTCTCCTTATGAAAGATGCATGATTAATGCAATATTACACTATATAAAATAATGGACGATTAGGCGGCCTAGTTGGGCACAACAGACTCATCACCCCCCCCCCCACACACTTTTAGATTTGATAACATATATGTAAACTCTTGACAAATGCATTTGGATATATGTGAATTTCCTACTTGTAATGTTTATTTTGCCACTGCACTTTGTAACTTTTCAAAATTATAATAAAAATTAAAAAAAAAAAAAGAAAAAAAAAAAAAAAAAAACCCCTATATGTGTATCTAGAGTGTTGTATGTGGGAGATGCAGGAGTGGCATGGGCTGAAGATGACCAACTAGCCATCTCTCTGGCATTTATGCCCATATATTTTCAAAGACTGAAATCCCTAATCCAGTGACGTATTTAGGTTTGGTGCTACCCTAGACCCAGTGGAATCTGCTGAGCCTCCCCTAACTTCCCATCTCCACCTATTTTAGCTAATATTTAAATCATATATGTCTCTCACGAGAATATAGTGCTTTTAATTGTTCACTAATTAATGCAGACATAGAGAAAACATAGACACAGGCCTAGTTAGCGTAGGTTAAAATAGACCCTTGTGTCAGTCTCTTCACTCTAGTGAATGAGCTCTGTAGAATGATAACGTAAGTAGAGAAACTGGAGAAATCACTCAACTTGTAGTAAACATAGTGGTTTGCACCAATGTTCAAAAACTAAATGCACATTGACGGGGTTTTTTCTTTGTTGCATGTAAGATCTGCCATTTTAGTCTGTATTACAGTTTTTATTGTGTTCCTGTAATGAAAACTAAACAGTTTTTGTACTTATGTTTCTGTGGCATTTCAAACTCCACAAAAAAGAACTGCAGGAATCTTCCTGATAAACCAGTGGGCATCTATTCCATAGACACAGCTGTATACAAAATTGCCCTTCCTGTTTCAGCTTTCCCTTAAAAAATTTCAAACAAAAGATCATGTTAATGAGTCATTACTAGATGATACAAGCACCTTTGGCTTGTGTTTAAATTGCTGGTGCACGGTGCATACTTAAGTACACTCTTGAAACAGCTATTGCTTTTACTAGACGCATTTTTTGCTTATACAAGTATATTGCAAATTGCTTCTGTTGAAAACTGAAATGCATCCATGTACATTCTAGTTTTGTCTGAAATGTACCTTTTAAAGGGACAGTCAACTCAATTTTTCTTATTGTTTTAAAAGATAGATATTCCCTTTATTACCCATTCCCTGGTTTTGCACAGAAAACATGGTTATATTAATAAACTTTTTACCTCTGTGATTGCCTTGTTTCTAAGAATCTTCTGACTACCCCCTGATCACATGACTTTATCTATTAACTTGCATTTAAGCCAATTAGTGCTGTGTTGTTAGAATCAACGGGCGCCAGCACAATGTTATCTATATGGCTCACATGAACTAGCTTCCCCTAATGTGAAAAGCAAATACAAAAGCATGTGATCATAGGGCTGTCTTTAGAGACTTAGAAACAGACAGACATTTAGATATTTAAAGGTTATAAAGTATATTAATAGAACCATGTTGGTTGTGCAAATCTGGATAATGGGTAGTAAAGGCATTATCTATCTTTTTAAACAATATCTATTTTTGTGTTGACTGTCCCTTTAACCATGATAAAGAGCGTTTTTCCACAGTTAAAATACTCTTTCATGACTCAGAGCATGCAAATTAAGAAAAATAGCAGCAGTATTTGCAACAATGTATAACATTGCTACAAATATTGTTGCAAACACTATTGGCTCAGGAGTACTAAAGACCTCTGCACATTCCTGAGCTCTTATTAGCCTATCTACTTTTACTCTTCAACAAAGGATAAAAGAAGGTTAAATTTGATAACAGAAGAAAGTTGAAACATTTTTTATTTGCACGCTCGATCTGAATGATGAAAGATTTTTTTTACTATTACCGTCCTTTTAAAGGGACACTGAACCCAAATTTTTTCTTTCGTGATTCAGATAGAGCATGAAATTTTAAGCAACTTTCTCATTTACTCCTATTATCAATTTGTTTTCATTCTCTTGGTATCTTTATTTGAAATGCAAGAATGTAAGTTTAGATGCTGGCCCATTTTTGGTGAACAACCTGGGCTGCCCTTGCTGATTGGTGGATAAATTCATCCACCAATAAAAAAAATTCAGTCCAGAGTTCTGAACAAAAAAAGCTTAGATGCCTTCTTTTTCAAATAAAGATAGCAAGAGAACGAAGAAAAATTGCTAATAGGAGTAAATTACAAGTTGCTTAAAATTGCATGCTCTATCTGAATCATGAAAGAAAAAAATTGGGTTCAGTGTCCCTTTAATGTACCTTATTTTCCAAGATTTAAAATATTTAAAGTAATGTTTATAACAGTTATATTTTTATAGTAATGAAAAAAACCTATAAAATGTTGTTTAAATAATGCTAAATAAATTAATAATTCAGTTCTGATAGTGTTTGACAAATTAAACAGTTAACTGTTTTATAATAGTAAATATACAACAGATTAGTAATTATATTTTTTACCATTGTGAGTTCTTCTATAAGAAATAGAAACATTCTACAAAAAATGTGTCAAATGCCCCAGGTAGAGACAACTAGAAACGCTGCATTTGTGAACTAACAATCTTCTGACATATTAGTTGTTTGTTATGTACCTCTCATTAGTTTTCATGGCATGTGCAGGCCTTTCTCTGTGCACTTTGTCAGACAAGCACCATCAGCCAGGAAGGCACAATGCAAGGCACACGCTCGCTGTCAGCCGCACACAGCCGCACACACTCATTGTCAGTCGAGCATTCTGCCAGGCACACAGTGAGATAGATTGTATGGCTAACACTAATACTTAAAGGGACATGAAACCCAAAAATGTTCTTTCACAATTCAGATAGAGAATAACATTTTAAACAACTTTCCAATTTACTTCTATCATTTAATTTGCTTTCTTCTCTTGTTATCCTTTGCTGTAAGGTTTATCTAGGCAAGCTCAGAAGCAACAGAAAACCTAGGTTCTAGCTGTTGATTGGTGGCTGCATATATATATCGATTGTGATTGGCTCACCAATGTGTTCAGTTAGAAACCATTAGTGCATTACTGCACATTCAACAAATGATACCAAGAGAATGAAACAAATTAGATAATAGAAGTAAATTTGAAAGTTGTTTAAAATTGAATTCTCTATCTGAATCATGAAAGAAAAAATTTGGGTTTCATGTCCCTTTAAGGATAGTCTTTATTAATATAAAATGTTTACTTATGCATAGTAAAACAGCTTTGTATTATACTGTGATTATTTATTTTGCCCCCTTTTCCTGTAATTTACGTATGAAAATTGTGGGTTTTCCCATTTTAAAGGGACGGTGTTCTGTAAAATTGTTTTCCCCTCAATGTGTTTCCAATGTATTGTTATAATAGCAGCAGGGTATAAAATGCATGTGTGAAAAATATTTAGGTTTATTTTTGTATATCAAATAGCTGTTTTCTTCTTTGACATCACAACCCATTAAAAAAATCAGATCTCCTTATTTTATCACTTTCTTTAAACACAAATGCTTCTTTATATTATCTCTGCCCATCTGTATACCACCCAATACTCAGAGAGAATAACTGAAAATTATACTTTTAATACTTATCTCTTCTACCTCCTACTGGGAGTGTAATTTTGTCTGCTGGCTATATCTGCATAGCTTTTTTACAATCAATACTTAAGTACGAAAATTTTCAGTATAGGCTGGGATACTACAGACTAAAGAAGATATTTCAAGTTCCAAAATAAAGGTAAAGGAACTATTTGCAAATAACTTAAACACCCCAGCCGGTAAAATATATAATTGAGAACTTATTATAGGGTACAAAATGTTACAGTCCACTGTCCCTTTAAGAACTTGAAATGCACATGGCAAGATTCTGACTGCTACATATCTCCGCCTAATTGTTTTTAGCAGAGATGGTAAGAATACAAACTGCACAATTGATATTTTGCTAACAAAATGAATGTGGCTACTTTGTCTACTCCAGTAGCAAGTCAAGTCATTAAAAAAGGCAGAGGGTGGAGTTTGACTAGTAGTAAAAACTATTGTATCAAAGTGTTAATGCATTGCAAATATGTTCACACTCATTTAATATTTTAATTTATTGTAAGTCTGCAGGAAAAAAAATCTCCATTACGAGGTGTTTCCAATTTATATATTTAGGGCTATTACTATTTTATTTCTGCAGTGTTGTGTAAATGTAACGTTATCACATTTACACATAAGTGCACACTGCACAATATGAAATAAGAAAACTTCCAGACACTAAAAAATAAACGTTTATTATAATTAAATAACATTAAAGGGACACTGAACCCACATTTTTTCTTTTGTGATTCAGATAGAGCATGACATTTTAAGAAATTTTCTAATTCACTCCTATTATCAAATTTACTTCATTCTATTGGTATCTTTATTTGAAATGCAAGAATGTAAGTTTAGATGCCGGCCCATTTTTTATGAACAACATGGGTTGTCTTTGCTGATTGGTGGATACATTCATCCACCAATAAAAAACTGCTGTCCAGAGTACTGAACCAAAAAAAAAAAAAGCTTAAATGCCTTCTTTTTCAAATAAAGATAGCAAGAGAACGAAGAAAATTTGATAATAGGAGTAAATTAGAAAGTTGCTTAAAATTGCATGCTCTATCTGAATCGCAAAAGAAACATTTTTGGTTCAGTGTCCCTTTAATTCCATAACATTTCAATATTAAACCTTCATTTTTCAGGCAGAGCATGCCATTTTAAGCAACTTTCCCGTTTTCTTCTATCATACAATTGCATTGTTCTCTTGTATTTATGTATTAGATTGTTTTAAACAGTGTTGCAAGCACTGCTGCCAGATGGCTAAAGACACGTGCACGCTCCTGAGCTCACCTAGAATTACACTATAAGAAAGTAAAATTGATAGCAGAAGTAAATTCGAAAGTTGTTTTAATATTTCATGATTATGCAATCAATTTAAGTTTAATTTTGACCTTACTCCCCCTTTATTAAATAATTTCACAATAATAAGGACACTCTAGTGTAAAAGCAGACGGTTCTATTTCTTTAGAGTATTTGTCTTCCTTTTCTTAGAAGGACACCATCCCATACATAACATTTCCTGAACAATTTCTTTAATGAATGAAAATCTCTCAGACTCCTATTATATTTTATGGAGCTGATTCATCAGTAATAAACTGCATAATAAATATGCTTCTTATGATAACGTATAAGTTGGAGAGAATTGAGTTATGGGAGATTTCCTCCATCCTAGAGTTAAAACAGTGATGCTACTAATGGATATTAATATGTGAATTAAAGAAATTCAGGATCAAATTATTTTTTAAGAGACTAGAATATTTTACCAGGTATTAAAACGTATATATACATAATTAAATTAGTAGGAGCAGATGAAAGCTCCTATGTACAAGTGAAGGAGGTCATTTAACTACTTAATACAATAAGACTCTGCTTGTTATTGCATGAGCTGAATATGTGTTATATCTCTTTAAGAGGCATTTTGTATCCATCTCTGCAGTGCCTAGAGAGCAGTGACAAATAACAGTATAAAATGTTTCCAGAGAATTCACAAGTGTGATTTTTAAGCTGTCAGTTATGCACTTCCTACTGAGCTAATTTAAAAGTACCCAAGCTCCTTAGAATTTAATAGAAATAATGAGGTTATAAAGTTTGAATATTTATTTTCAGCCTGATAATATGTTTTCTAATAATATTGTTTGCAGATCACTCTCTGTTACTTCTTTTAGAAGAAATGTTTGTGTATCTATCAGTCATAGCTACATAGAAGTTGAGTTGCATTTTTGTGCATTGATTTATACAGAAAACAAATAGATAACTTACTTTAATGTTTGTCTGCGATTAAACATCCAGCACACTGTTCATTCAGCGTGAGACCAACGTGATTGGCTGTAGTAGCCCAGATAGAAGGGGCAGAGGGCGTGGTCTGGGCATGTTTCCAGCTCAGAGGGTATATGAGGCTAAGGCTGAGTTTAAAGGGACAAACCGAGAAAAAAGGGACCTCTCTCCCTCATTGCAGCCCTTGCACACCAAAGCAAACACAGAGATGGAGGGCAGACTACTGTGCTGTGAAGCTGAATCAGAACTCAGAGCCCAGGATGACCCAGTGCTGCTGCAGAGCAGGGTGCTGTGGAAGCTGCTGGCAGCCGAAGAAAGGTATATCCCCTCTGCATCATACTTCCAGTGTGTACAGAAGGAGGTGCACCCGCACATGAGGAAGATGCTGACTAACTGGATGCTAGAGGTAAGCATCACTGATGACTGTGCAAAGCAAATCTGAAACTGATATAGATAGACAGACATATAGATATTGATAGATAGATAGATAGATAGATAGATAGATAGATAGATAGATGATAAAACTTCTGACTAATAAATAGATAATAGATTAGATAGAGAGATAAAGAGGGAGAAAGAGAGATAGAGAGGGAGACAGACAGATAGATACATACATAGATAATATATATATATTTAGATATAGATGATATAACTTCTGAGTAATACATAGATAATAGATTAGATGGATAGATAGCAGATACATACGTACATAGATAGATAACTAGATGATAGATAGATAGATAGATAGATAGATGATAGACAGGTAGATACATACATGCATACATATATATTTATATATATATATATATATATATATATATATATATATAAACAAATAGATGATAGAACTTTTGACTAATAAATAGATAATAGATTAGATAGATAGATAGATGAATGATACAGTATTATATGGTCAACACCTAATTAAAGATACAGTAGCATGTGCAGTCCTTGCATATATTTAGTAGCTTATTCTTATTTCATGCATGTCATCATTATTCCTATGAAATAACATTTATTTATATGTAATGATTGTTGGTAGATGATTATAAACAATATTATAATATTATCTAAATTAAAATAAAATGTATTTTAAAAATATTTGTGTATAAGATATATTTGTAGTTTGTACATATTTGAAATTCCTGTGGCTGTATTCCTTCCTCTATATCAATTTAGGTTGTAAACTTATACCTTTTATCTAACTTACCTAATTCTATTTAGGGATCTCAATTACTTCTGTGGACGAGACATTTTTATAGCAGATAAAAATTAAATACATTTAAATTGTATGATGCTTTCACATTTTGTCTATTTAGAGACTTAATTAGTTATCCCTGGTGCTCATTAACATTCTGGATTCTTTTCTTTTCTGCTATTTATGTATTTATTTGCTGCTAATTGATTTATTTAGTTGAGTTTTGGTATTCTTTCTCTAAAAGCTAATTAATTGGTGGTGTACACGTGGTTGAGATAATAGTGCTATGATGTGATCAGGTTATTGCTACTTTTTTTTTATGTAGAGAAGGTTTTTGCCCTATATAAATATTTTTAAAACGTGTCTACCAGAGAGTTCTGTATAGCACTGCAATGTTGGTCCATATCCTCGGTAGATGCTGATTGGTGGCTGCACATAGATGCCTCATGTTATTGGCTCACCCATGTGCATTGCTGTTTCATCAACTAAAGTATAAAGCAAATTAGATAATAGAAGTAAATTGGAATGCTGTTTAAAATTGTATTCTCTATATGAATCATGATAGAACATTTTTGGGTTTCATGTCCCTTTAAGTATTGGTTATAGAAAAGCTATTTAAGCATAGCCAGCAGAAGAAATTACAGTGAGAAGTGGGAGACAAGTACTAAATTGTTCATTTTCAATTGGCCTCACTAAGTATTGTATGCAGACAGAGACAAGATAAGGAAGCATATAAGTGATAAGATAAGGATATCTCATCCCCTTGCATTTAAATGGGTTTTGGCTTTAAAGAGCACAACCAGCTATTTAATTTACAAAAATAAACCTGAATGAACAATTCCCAGGCATTTTATACTTTGCAGCTGGTATTAGAAGTTGCTGGAAACACAATAAAGGGACAGTGTACACCAATTTTCATATAACTGCATGCAATGGACACTACTATAGAGAAGAATATGCACAAATACTTATCTGTTTATGAACCTTTTAAGTGAATATTAAATGTATAAAACACTTCATATACTTAAGTGTAATATGTCAGCATTACTCTGATTAACATGTTCTTTTCATTGCCAGGTCTGTGAAGATCAGAAGTGCGGGGAACAGGTTTTCACGCTGGCTGTAAACTGCCTGGATAGGTTCCTATCTCTGACGCAAGTAGAGAAGAGGCATCTCCAGCTTTTGGGCGCAACGTGCCTTCTCCTGGTATCCAAACTAAAGGAAACAAATCCCATCACCATTGAAAACCTATGCATGTACTCTGACTACTCTTTCACAGAGAGGGAACTGAGGGTGAGTGTACAGCACAGGCAGCTATAATAAATAATGTGTTTAGAACATAGAGGGGCTAATCACAATCCTTTAGAAAAGGATTGGATTTTTCTACAACATTTATCATTAAAGTAATTTTTTCTTTGTTCTCTTGCTATCTTTATTTAAAAAGCAGGAATGTAAAGCTTATTATTTTATTATTATTATTATTATTATACTTTATTTATGAAGCGCCATCATATTCCACAGCGCTGTCCATGGATACAGTTCATTTAAATAAAACAATGATATAAAACTTCTAAGACACAGGACAAAATTTACAAACACATACAGGAGGAATTGAGGGCCCTATTACAGTGGGAGACAGCCCATTTTAGGTTCAGCACGCTGGATAGTGCTTGGTTATTGGTGACTACATTCAGCCAACCAATAAGCAAGCGTAAACCTGAACCAAAAATGGGCCGACTCCTAAGCTTTATATTTCTGATTTTTTAAATAAAGATAGCAAGAGAACGAATAAAAATTTATAATATGAGTACATTAGAAAGTTGTTTAAAATTGCATGCTCTATCTGAATCATTAAAGAAACATTTTGTTTTTAGTATCCCTTTAATATGACTGTTTGCTATTGTGCATAGCCAGTACACCCCCCCCCCCCCCAATTGTTAGTGCTGATTTTATCTTATTTTGCAGTCTATGGAACTTTTGGTCTTGAACAAGCTAAAGTGGGACATAGAGGCAGTGACACCTCAGGACTTCCTCTCACACTTACTAGAGCTGCTGAATATTCCTGTAGAGAAGATGACTTTGATTAGGAAGCACGCAGAAACTTTTATTGCACTCTGCACCACCGGTGAGTTACTTGTGTGGGGAGATTTTAGATAATTATTCTAATATTTTCTGGGTTATATAGTGTATGAATAATAATAATAAAAATCATGTCTAGCCATTTCTATTCTATCTTTTTACTGCCAGAGAGGTCTTGACCACACTGCAAAGCAATACCTTGCAGCTCTCTGTAGTAGCCAAATTATTAAGGACCTATTTCATATGAAAGAGCAGATATTAAATGGGACACAAAAGTCATTAAAGCTGATTAAAATAAAAGTGAAACTAATACTGTAGTATTAGCTATGCACTTACTGCTAATATTCACTGGCTGATAGTTACAATAAACATTTGCTGCCAAGTGCCAACTAACAGGAAGTATTTATTAGGAAATGAACAGGGACATTGAACACTTAATTAATGCTAGATAGAATAATGCATTCAAAGAAAAGATTAGTCTGAGAATAACATGTATATGTAGTTTCATTAGCTGTTTAAATATTGACAAAATGAGTATAAAGTTTTAGTATCTATAAAACAATGGGAGCTGCCATGTTGTAACTTAGGTTACTTTCTCTGCTGTGGCCAATTAGGAACAGTTATAAATAGGTCACTAGAGTGTGGAATAAAACAGTGTCCTGCACTTCTATTTCTAAAAGGAACTGAAATGCTCACATATTTCAGAATTGTATGACAGGAAAAGAGAGACAAAATAAATAATGAAAGTATATTGTAGAGGTTTTTTTATATGTATGATTTATCATTTTATATTACCATCTCAAAGTGTTTAATGCCCATTTAAAAATCTAGTAGCTAATGAACAGTAGCATAATGTACACATTTGAAAAATGTTAATTCATTTCAATTTAAATAGCTTTTACTTTACATTGTTCTGGAAAATAATCATACATTTCTGGCAAAACAAAAAACATACATTTTGCTCTTTCTATGGCTGACAGATTTTTTTTCAATGTCCCATTAAAGGGACAGTTTACTCAAACATTTTCTCCCCTTTAATTTGTTCCCAATGATCCACTTTACCTGCTGGAGTGTATTAAATTGTTTACAAGTAGCTCCTTTACCCTTATATTGGCATTTGAAATTGTTAATTTAGCATGTGGTATCCCCACCTATTCTGAAAGTTAGTGGCCGCGCGTACCAGCTATAGATAAGCTTTGTAAACACAGCTAGCAGAAGAAATTACACTCCCAGTGTGATAAAGCAGAGATAAGGTAATAAAATGTTGATTTTCCATTGTTCTCTCAAAGTACTGGTGATTGTTTTAAGGGCAGATATAAGATAAAGAAGCAGGTATATGTGCACAATGTGATACAGTAATGAGATCTGATTATACTTACAAGCTCAACCCATTTTATTAGGTTGTGGCTTCAAAACACAAAATCAGAGCTTTAATATACACAAATAAGCCTTAAAAAGCTAATTTTCATACATTTTTTACTCTGCAGTTGGTAAAAAAAGCAATTGTAAACACATTGAGGGAAAAACTATTTTACAGTATACTGTCCCTTTAAGCAAATCTATACAGCTCTATAATGTTATTAAATTCTGTATCTTCTCAATTTTTAGATTGTACTTTTATTGCACTTCCACCATCACTGGTGGCGGCTGCCAGTGTATCTGCTGCTGTGGGTGGACTACGACTTGAGAAGTTGGGGAAGGCATACTCTAGTATGGTGATCACAAAACACCTTGCTCATGCTATCCAGTGTGACCCTGTAAGTATAACGTTTGCTTGCTCTGAATTCTGTATCTTTGTGGTAAACATTGTATTTAAAGGGACACTGAACCCAAAAATGTTCTTTCGTGATTCAGATAGAGCATGCAATTTTTTGCAACTTTCTAATTTACTCCTATTATCAATGTTTCTTCGTTCTCTTGCTATCTTTATATAAAAAAGAAGGCATCTAAGCTTTTTTCTTGGTTTAGAACTCTGGACAGCAGTTTTTGATTGGTGGATTAATTTATCCACCAATCAATCAGCAAGGACAACCTAGGTTGTTCACCAAAATTGGCCGGCATCTAAACTTACATTTTTGCATTTCAAATAAAGATTCCAAGAGAATGAAGAAAAATTGATAATAGGAGTAAATTAGAAAGTTGCTTAAAATTTCATGCTCTATCTGAATCACAAAAGAAAAAATTTGGGTTCAGTGTCCCTTTAACAAAGAAGGTTTAACTACTTGCCTGCTAAAAAAGGCTAAAATATGTTGCTTTGCAATGTGCTTCAGACCTCTATGGCAGTCAAGGTGTTAACTGTTGACTAACTCGGAACTGAACATCATTTGGGAAATAAATCATTTTTATTTACTTGAGACTCAATTGGTAAGACAAAATTTCTTGGACAATATTTATATTGAGCTAACCAAAAATAACACTACAGACTATGTTATATTTCTGGCACATAAGACACATCTGCATAAGTGCATATAAGTTGCAGCACACTTTTTAAATAATAGAATTATCTTCCTTTGTGTCTTCCCTAAGGGGTCTCTGACAGTTTAATAGTTAGTAGCAATTTCATATGTTAATATATCCTGCAACACAACTCAATCTGTAAGAAATGTTAACTCACTATAAGTAGAAACCCTAAAGAAAGTTGGAAATCTGTCTCTCTCCTCTTTTCCCCATGGACAATTAAAACAACTTATTTTAATGGCATTTGCAGTTACTGCATATTCATTTTTGTATTACATTGCACAGAAGCCTCGCGGAATGCAGAAGATACATTTTTGGTAATAAAAATAAATACATAGAAAATAAAATGTCTTATATGGCAAACATGTGGTATACAGCAGAGTTGACCAATAATAATGTTAAAGGGACATTCTGGTCAAGACTGAAATGGGCATAGATGAATTACATCTTTGGAAAGAAACATATTAACAATATACAGATAGTGTTATAATTTCTTTCTGCATGTGTACATGAAGCATAGCTAGATATTCTCAGTACACCAACATTTTAAATACTGCAGCTGCTCAGAGAGTCAGTGGGGCATGTATAATGTCAGCAATGGTGCAGCAATGAGTCATTACTAGATGATACAAGCACCTTTGGCTTGTGTTTAAATTGCTGGTGCACGGTGCATACTTAAGTACACTCTTGAAACAGCTATTGCTTTTACTAGACGCATTTTTTGCTTATACAAGTATATTGCAAATTGCTTCTGTTGAAAACTGAAATGCATCCATGTACATTCTAGTTTTGTCTGAAATGTACCTTTTAAAGGGACAGTCAACTCAATTTTTCTTATTGTTTTAAAAGTTAGATAATCCCTTTATTACCCATTCCCTGGTTTTGCACAGAAAAGATGGTTATATTAATACACTTTTTACCTCTGTGATTGCCTTGTTTCTAAGAATTTTCTGACTGCCCCCTGATCGCATGACTTTATCTATTGACTTGAATTTAAGCCAATTATTGCTATGTTGTTAGAATCAACGGGCGTCAGCACAATGTTATCTATATGGCTCACATGAACTAGCTTCCCCTGATGTGAAAAGCAAATACAAAAGCAAGTGATCATATGGCTGTCTTTAGAGACTTAGAAACAGACAGACAATTAGATGTTTAAAGGTTATAAAGTATATAAATAGAACCATGTTGGTTGTGCAAAGCTGAATAATGGGTAGTAAAGGCATTATCTATCTTTTTAAACAATATCCATTTTTGTGTTGACTGTCCCTTTAAAGTCTTGGAGATAACTGACCCTTTAAATGTTGTCCCCAGCACTCAAGGACCAACATTATACTAAACTAGTTTACAGGTTTGACACAATAAATGCATTGTATTTGCATGTATATAACACTAGATTTACTGTATATATCTATATGCTTCTCGCCTCTGCTGATTCCTATATGTCGGCTGATTCCTATATGTCATTCTGACCATACCTGGGACACTAGTGATGAACATGAAAGAGATTTATGATATAGATGTTATACATGGAGCATGATAAATCTATATCTGTCCTCTGAATTAGGTTGTCTTGAAGATAACATATGTAGCACATTTGTTAATTGGGCAAATTTTCCTTTGAGGACCCGTTTTTTATCCACAAGGTTTATAACTTATAAACTTCCCTGAATCTTAAAAATGTTATTTTCATCTGATCAGTCTTGTGTTTTTATAAATGTTCTTTTTTGGTCTTTTTTCAGTTATTTCTTAAGACGTGTCAAGAACAGATAGAAATATCACTTCATTCAACTCTTCACAATGCTCAAAGAAATCAGGTGTCGGACTCCAAGATGGTAGAGGAGATTGAACGATCCAGCACCCCAACTGATGTGCTAGATATTGATTTGTAATTCTCTAGTATCGCTCACCTTCCCAGAGAGAATATTTTACTTGATCACTGATGATGCCGATTCTCTATTCATACAAAAAAAAGACTTGGTGGTTTTATTTAAGTCTGAATTGCTGGTCAGTGTAGCACAATGCTTGTTGTTCAGAATATCATATCTTGGTATCACAACATCCCAAACATGGCGAAGGAATAAAGCACTTTTTATGTTGCACTCCTACAAACAGTTACAAAAGGTGCTTTGGAACAAAGCAGAGCAGTAGCCTATTGTGAATACTTGTTAGCAAAAAGGCATTTCCTCCTATGGGCTGTACGCTGGGCAGATAAAAACCAAGAGATACACTGAAGATTCACTTTGTTTGTTTATTTATTTTATGGTTAATTATTATTATTTATTTATTTTATTTGATCATTGTCTATTAATTTAACAAGCAACATAATGTTATTTTATTTAATTCTCACCTAATAATTTAATTTTTTTTGTTCACTGCACTGCCCCTTACCCTTCTACGATTGCAAAAAAATATTAAAAAGGAATCTTGCAAAGTTTGAATACGTTACACAATAGCATGTTTATACTTCAGATCATTTTGTGTCATACGGTATTACTATTTATTCTATGGTCATAATATTTTTTGTTCTGTTGATTCTTTATTTATTTTTGTTTTGCTAAAACTGCTTTTTCTTTTGGCTTTGATGCTTTAAAATGAGTGCATCACGTAGCTGCCATTTTAAATTAAAAAATAAAATGCAGCATACTTTGGATTCAGCAAAATGATGGCTGGGGAGAAAATGATTTGTTAGCACATGTCAGTACATATAACATGTGACCATTTCTTTGTAATATGTTACATAAAATGCTTTCAGCAGGGTCTAAAAAATAAATAATGTATTTTATATGTTAATCTGAGATACATTCTAATTAGAATGTTGTATGGATTCCTCAAAAAATGAAAATTGTGGACTTATTGTGTAACTTATTTCCATAGATTCCACTGTAGGATGCGGGTTGTATCAGTTTATCCTTTTCATTATATTATTTTCTGTTAAGTTCTGTATACATTTTATTTTTGCACTGGTTGCATCTTTTCATGATTTATTTTTTAAATTGTTCTGTTGTGAAATGATAAAATGCAGTGTTATTCTCTTTCTTTAAATGAAACAAAATATTTGCACTTTAATTGTAAAAAAAAATGTCTTAGTGTTTATATTGTCAATAATTGTGTGTTTGAAAACATTTTTATAAATAAAGTTTTTTCAAAAATCATTGAGTTTTTTTTTATATTGTCTTGCGGGTTTACAAATTGTTTTGCCATATTAAAGGGATGTTAAACAGTAAATACTAGGCATAATTATGTATTCAAAGCAAAGATTAGCCTTAGAATAATTTCTAAATTATTTTTTTTTGTACAATTATATTAGTGGTTTAAACATTGAAAATATAAGTGTAAAGGTTTTTTTTCTATAAAGTAATCTCTGTTTGTGAAAACAAGGCTGTGTGGAAACACTTTTAGATTATCCTATGTTCCACACCGTCTCCATTGCCTATTTTATATCTGACACTAATTGACCTCAGCAGGAAAGACGGATAAGGAAAAACAAGATAAAACATATCAGAGCCGCCTGTTACTGAGAAACTCAGGGGAATTTAGAAAGCCAACAATTTTCAGAGTAAAATTACAAGAAAAGAGGACAAAATAAATAATTAAAGTATATTGCAAAGTTGTTTTTTTTAACTACACATAATTAAACGTTTCATATTATAATATCATAAAGTTTAATATCCCTTTAACCAGCTTGGCAGTTAGCAATACATTAGGATAGATGATATTTGATATGGTAAATAAGCTGTGTATGTAGAAAAAAATATTTTACTATTTAGCCCCCATTTTGGTTGGTATACAATTTCCATTGTTACAATTTAACCCAATGGGGCTTATCTATCAAGCTCTGAATGGAGCTTGTGGGCCTGTGTTTCTGGCGAGTCTTCAGGCTCGCCAGAAACAGCAGTTATGAAGCAGCGGTCACAAAGACCGGTGCTCCATAACCCTGTCTGCCTGCTCTGATGAGGCGGACTGGAATCGCCGGAATTCAATCCGATCAACTAAGATCGGGTTGATTGACACCCCCTGCTGGCGGCCGATTGGCCGCAAATCTGCAAGGGGCGGCGTTGCACCGGCAGCTCACCAGAACTGCTGGTGCAATGCTGAAAAATAAGAAACTAGAGTAGCATTAGAGAGGGGGACTAGAAGTAGTTCGGTCTTGGACATGTTTATTTTTAGGTGGTGAGAGGCCATCCAGGAGAAAATGCCAGATAAGCAGTCGATGATGTGAGAATTGACAGAAGGAGAGAGTGCAGGGGTGAATAGGTAGATCTGGGTATCATCAGCATAGAGGTGATAGTTGAAGCCATAGCTGTTACTAAGTTTACCCAGTGAAGAAGTGTAAATAGAGAAGAGTAGAGGACCCAGGACAGAGCCTTGAGGTACTCCAACAGACAGAGGCAATAGAGAGGAGGAGTTACCAGCAAAAGAGATGGAGAAGGTTCTGTTAGAGAGATAAGAGTGAATACAGGAGAGGGCAGTGTCACAGAGCCCAAGAGAGCTTAGAGTCCATAGGAGAATGGGATGGTCAACAGTGTCAAAGGCAGCATAGAGGTCAAGTAAGATGAGTATAGAGTAGTAGCCTTTGTTTTTAGCAGAAAGGAGATCGTTAGCAACCTTGGTGAGGGCAGTCTCAGTTGAGTGTTGGGGATGGAAGCCAGATTGCAGGGGGTCGAGCAATGAGTTGGAGGACAGAAATTGGGTTAGGCGATCGAAAACTAGTTTTTCAAGGATTTTTGAAGCTAGCAGAAGCAGTGATATGGGGCGGTAGTTTGCAGGAGAGTTGGGGTCAAGGTAGGGTTTTTTGAGGATGGGGTGACCTTTGCATGTCTGAAGGAGGCAGGGAATGAGCTAGTAGAAAGGGATAGGTTGAATATGTGAGTAAGAGTTGGAGTGAGGGTGGGAGACAGAGAAGGTATTAGATGTGAAGGAATAGGGTCAAGTGTGCAGGTAGTGAAGTGTGAGGAAGACAATAGGGAACCCATTTCACTCTCAGTGGTTGGGAGGAGGGTGCAGAGAGTGGCAGAGGGGGTGACTGGGAGCGAGGTTGGGAGATTGCAGGCTTGTGTTGGTATGTTTCTTCGGATAGTAAGTGTTTTATTGAAAAAGTAGTCAGCCAGGTCTTGAGCACTGAATGCAGATGAGGGGGGTGGTGCAGGTGGGTAGAGGAGATAGTTTAAAATGGAAAAAGAGTCTTTTAGGATTTGAGGAGTGAGTGGATATAAGAGACGAGAAGTAGGTTTGCATAGCTAAGTGAAGGGCAGAGGTGTAAGAGTAAAGAATTAACTTCAAAGCGGGATTTCCTCCAGGCACGTGCTGGAAGTGCCAGGGCTGGAGCTGATGACGTGGGGCTTTGCAAAGTTGGGGAGGAGCGAGAGGGTCAAGTGCAGAGGAGAGAGTATTGTTATAGTGGGTTGTAGCAAGGTCAGGGCAGGATATCGTGGAAGTGTAGGGGAGGTGTATTTGAATAAGGTTGGAGAGTTGGGAAGGGTTAATTGACAACAGTGTGCAGATTTCTACAGGTGTGGGGGAGAGGGGGAGAAGTATATTAAGATTAAAGGTGAGCAGATTGTGGTCAGAGATGGGAAATGGGCGACCGGCAACATCAGAGAGAGCAGAGATAGGAGAATATCAGATCAATAGAGTGTCCATTGCGGTGGGTAGGGAATAGGGTGCATTGTAAGATGCCGAAGGTGTTAGTGAGTAAGAGAAGTTTAGAGGCAGCAGGGGCAGGTTGTCAATGGGGATGCTGAAGTCACCCAGAATTAGAGTAGGTGCATTTGTAGAGAGAAAGTAAGGAAGCCAGGCAGAAAAGTTGGCAAGGAATTGGGAGGTTGGTCCAGGGGGCGATAGATAACTGCCACTCTGAGAGAGAAGGGGGAGAACAGGCAAATGCAGAGGACTTTAAAGGAAGAAAAGGAGAGAGATGGAAATGGAGATAGGTACTGATAGGAGCAGGAGGGGGAGAGTACGATTCCAACACTGCCACCATGTCTCTCACCTGGCCTAGGTGTGTGGCTAAAGTGAAGACCACCATATGTGAGAGCAGCAATGGAAGCAGTGTCAGAGGAAGATAGCCAGGTTTCAGTTATTGCTAAAATGTTGAAAGCGTTGGAAACAAACAGGTTGTGAACAGATGTAAGTTTGTTACAGAGAGAGCGAGCATTCCAGAGGGCACAAGAAAAGAGAGGGGATAAGCACTGTGTGTTAATGGATATGCGATTGTTAGTATTGCGTGACCTAGAGTTTTTGCAGTGGGAGACTGAGTGAGAGTGTAAAAGTGTGGTGATTGCTGCAGGGCCAAGGTTAGGAGAGACGTCACCAGCAGAAAGCAGTAGTAGCAGTGAGAGTGACAGAAGGTGAGAGTGAGACTTGTAGGAGCGTGTATGATTAAACCCAGGAGAGTAAGATGGGGGAAGTGTTTCTAAGGAGTCAGAGTAGTTCATGAGAGGACAGCATAGGGGATGAGAGAAGAGAGGGTGAGATATGGATAGTGTGGGTGTTGTTGTTATTTTTATAGGGACATGCAGTGAGTTTTAGGAGAAGGGCAGACAGAAAGAGAATAAAAGACATGGAGAGCATTGTGCAGGTGTAGAGTTAGTAAAAGAAAATGTTTGGGTTTCATATCCCTTTAAAAGGGACATATAATTGCAAAAAGAAACTGTTCTAATGTGTTTGAGCATTTTATTACTGTACTATTGCTTGCATTTAACTTTAGGGTGAAATGGACATTAACGTGATGGTTAACTTAAGCTAATCAAATGCCATATATAAAACCTTTGCCAATAATTTTTTTTATATGTGTACCTTTTTTTTTAATCTATCTGTGAAAAGGGTTAAATCCATGCCTATAGTCATGCTTCTATTACAATGTTATGTCGGCCGACTGGGATGAACTCTTTTTTTTTTTTGTTATGACAATTCCAACGACCATCCAATCAGTGTGTGTGTGTCATATGACATTTGAAGTCCAGCCCTTAGGAAACCTATGTAGAGAAAGAGTGGGACTGCTCTCTATATCCCAGAAGTAGGATTATTAATCTTTTATTATAATATATATATATATATATATATATATATATATATAGGTATGGAAAAAGCAAGATAGCGTCAGCACTTCTTCATATAAAATTTCGCTTTATTGAGGTTTCAGACAAAGATAAAAACAGCAACGTTTCGAGTCAACACAGACCCTTAGTCATGCATGACTAAGGGTCTGTGTTGACTCGAAACGTCGCTGTTTTTATCTTTGTCTGAAACCTCAATAAAGCGAAATTTTATATGAAGAAGTGCTGACGCTATCTTGCTTTTTCCATATCTATAAATGTGGGCTGGCAGACCCCACTCAGTGATCGTGCACTGCTGTAATCTGAAAAAAGGTTGCTGAAAAAATGCTGAAAAAATAGCATTAAGAAAGGTGCTGGACTTACCTGTTAAAGTTGTATATATATATATATATATATATATATATATATATATATATATATATATACATACACTGTATATATACACATACATACACTTTTTTTTAAAAAATATTTTGCGGTTTTGCTTCTATACTAATATATTTTTCATTGCAATATTCTTAAAGTCTGAACCTTTTCATCACTTTAAACACTAAATACATTTTATAAGCATAGTATTGAGGTTATTTCCTGCATTCCCCTAGTAATGGGTACCGCCATGTTGAAATCTTTCACTACGCATTCCCCTAGTAATGGGTACCACCATGTTGAAATCTTTCACTACGCTCTAGTCCTGTGACAGTCTGCTGAGTCTCCTGTATCCTGCTGTACCAGTGGCAGCTTACTTGTAACCTGCTGTACCTGCTGCACTCACCTGGTATCCCATGACACCCTCACCAACAGTACACACTGAATATCCTGTTCCTGCTAAATCTTGTCTATCCTGCTGTACCAGAGGCAGGTACTGCATCCCGCTGTAAATGCTGCACTCACCTAATATCCCGTGATAGCCTTCTGAGTCTTCTGCATCCAGTTGCACCTGCTGTACTCACCTGGTATCCCATGACAGCCTCACGAACAGTGCATGATGAATATCCTGTGCCTGCTGAATCTTGTTTATCCTGCTGTACCAGAGGCAGGTACTGCATCCCGCTGTACCTGCTGCACTCACCTAATATCCCGTGATAGCCTTCTGAGTCTTCTGCATCCAGTTGCACCTGCTGCACTCACCTGGTATTCTGTAAAAAGACTCACCAACTGTACATGCCGAGTATCTGACCTTTTGTTTGTTTCTAGATTCTGCTCTTGTTTGACCCTTTGTACCTAGTTGCTGGACTGATATCACAGTACCCAACCTTTGGCCTGTTTCTGGACTCTGCTCTTGTTTTACTCTTGATATTGATCAATTTTTAGTTTTTGTTTCTCTTGCTTGTAAAAGACTTTTGGTTTCCTGTAAATCTATTCCTACATATTGAGTTCCTCTTACCCTTACTATCACAGAATAACGCAGTCATTTAAAGATGGAACTCACTGGAATAGTTGAAGCCTTAACCAAACAATTTAATGAGGTAACCCAATCCGTGCATGCTCTGTGAGAAAATCAAAATAGATTGGGGCAGCAATTTCAAGGTCCTTCACTAGATCCTGTCCCCCCTGCTCCATCTACCAGTGCATCAACATCAGAAGCAGCAATGAACTTCACATTTGAACCACAAGTTGCTCTTTCTTAACAATTTAATGGAGATAGGTTTCGATTACAGACTTTTAACACTCCCTGTCAGATTTTGTTTTCACCACAACATATAACTTACCATTCAGACTTCATATGAATTCAAACATTCATGTCTCTCCTTACTGGAAAACAATAATTGTGGGCTCATCGTCTTCTGATCACTCATAGCCATATCTTGGAGTCATGGGATCAATTTTTGCAAAGTTTAGAGTCAATGAAGAACCCTTTAAGGCCTCCACAGATCAAACCAAGATACATGCTCTCAAGCAGAGCAGGAGGGACGTAGAGGAGTATGTCACTGAATTGTGTCACCATGCCACATTATTTACCGGGAATGAAGCTGCTTTCTTTGACCAGTCTAGGTTGATCCTATCCAAAACCTTGAAGGATGAGATGGCAGGAGTGAGGTTTCCTGACACCTTAGAAATTCTAATCTCTTTGTCAATTCAAATGAACAGTTGTCTCAGAGAAAGATGGATGGAAAGGCAGCTGCTCATAGTCCTTCTCGCAGAACACCTATCTACCATCCACCTCCAACCCCAGTTATTCAATTATTTGAAGAAACTATGCAAATAGGAAGTGTACAAGGTCATCTCTCGGAATTTGAAAAACAAAGAAGGAGGTTTTGAATTTTTGCCTCTACTGTGTGGAGCCTGGACATATAGCTCGATTATGCATATCCAAGCCCAAGTTTCTCAGAGATAACCCCCCTCTTCCTTTGAAGTCTAGTAATCAAATGCCTATATCCTCAAAACCTCACCTATCCATACCCATTTTGTTGCAACAAGATGAATATCCAGTCGGTGTGCATGCCATGATTGACTATGGAGACAGCGAATGCTTCTTAGATGCCCAACTATACCAAAGATTACAGATACTGCATCTCTCTAAGAAAACCCCAGTTTATATTCAACTTATAGATAGATCACCCCTAAAGACTGGACCCAGCATAGAGGAGACCATTTATTTACTGGTCATGGTAAGGTCTGGACATCAAGAGCCTATTACCTTTGATTTGGTGTCATCACCAATATTTCCTCTGGTTCTTGGTCTCCACTGGTTACGAAACCATAATCCCCTTAATGATTGGGAAACAGTACAGTAAAATTCTAATCCCAGTTTTGTTTTTGCCATTATGTGGTTCCTCACATACATACATTTTTTAACCAAAATCCCCGTCCAGTACTAAACTACAGCTTCCTGATCGGTACCAACATTTTCAAGATGTCTTGAAAAGAAAAAGGATAGTTCTTAATACGATCCTTCAAACAGGACATTTCTGAGCCAACAAAACCTCTTTACAGGACCTAATTAATAAAAAAAACTTCTAAACAAGAGACCTCCTCCAATCCCTCTTAGAGTGTCAGGCAGTCAGGTCTTCAAATCCATAATAACAAAGTTAAACAACCATCCTCTATAGTGTCAGAAGTTCTTCACTTTCAACAGTACAAACATTATATTGATAAGAAAAGGCATTCTACTCCTATATATCAGCGAGGAGACAAATTCCCATCATCCTATCACATCCATCTAGTCTCCCATGACTCTCTCCTCAAACCTGCAATACTTGACCCTTTTCCATCTTGGAAATCACCTTCCCAGGGTCCTATTGTAATAGATGGAACTGTCCCAGAGGGTATGCCTTGACAGCCTCACCAACAATACCAACAGGGTATCCTGTGCCGCCTGCTGAGTCTCCTGCATCCTGCAGTACCAGTGGCAACTTACCGGTATCCCGCTGTACCTGCTGCACTTACCTGGTATCTTGTGAAAGCCTCACCAACAGTACCAACCGGGTATCTTGTGCCTGTTGAGTCTCCTGTTTACTGCTGTACCAGTGGCAGCTTACTCATATCCGACTGTACTTGCTACACTCACCTGGTATCCTGTGACAGCCTGCTGAGTTTCCGGCATCCTGCTGCATTAACCTGGTATCCCATGACAGCCTCACCAACAGTACCCACTGGGTATCCTGTGCCTGCTGAGTCTTCTGTGCTTGGTGTACCAGGGGCAGCTTACCTGAATCCTGTTTTAACTTCTGCATCTATCTTATATCCTGTGCCAGCCTGTCCACCTAGTCATGCAGAACTGGTAAACAACTGATATATATCAGTGATTAGAAGCTTAATAAAGGATCATGAAAACAAGGGTGTAGGCAATAAACCTACGATTGTTGTCAGGGCCTGAATGCCCCTGATAACTTGAGCAAAGCTACAGGGTCTGGTTAACCATGTGGACTTCAGTCAAACTTGCAGGGAGTGTCTCAGTGGTCTGTGGATTGATGCCAGAACCGTTATATAAGCTAACAGTATATATAGGAGAATCTCTGAGCAATATGTCAGGAGATCTCACCTGCCGGTGGACGCATCAATAGTGTTGTTTCCCGAGACCACTACTCCTGCCCGATTGCTCAGATGTGTCTCCTCCAGTCCCCACAGAAGGATGATGAACCACTGTGGAACAGTGATGTATTAATTATTGTATTAAACTAACTAGAAGAATAGTAAACTTAGACTGTTATTAGTAGTTGCAAAGGTGACAGAATTATGTGATTGCTATGTTATTATAATCAGCTTATGGAATAAAACATTGTTATTATTATTATTGCAAAGACCTGTGTGTCCATCTCATTTCTTTGTTCCAATGACAAATAACTTTTGGTTGTGAATCCTGAAAGTAATCACATAACACCCTCATATAGGTAGCCTTGCCTCCTGAGGAAACCAAACTCTCTGTACCCTCAGACCATCAGCCAGACCAAAAAGGCTAGCATCTGTTGAGATTTATGTCCAGTTAGGTAATTGAATCGAGGTCCCCTCAACAACGTAATAGTGACAAGCTAATTTAGGGTTATTACCTGAGACAAGTCCTTGTGATATCTGTTTTACTGACACAGAAGAGACAGTTGGAGAGGTTTACACTAAATTAAAAGAAACACATAGCACTCCTGCCCTTAGGTAATCGGTATATTACCTTTGGTGATTTAACACATATAGTGAATGGGAACATCCATTAGTCTTAAATAAAGTCCTTCAAATCTCCAAAAGGTAAACGGTTGAACTCGTATCCTCCTATAATAGGGTCGAAATCTTACAAAAGTTCAGGATTCAGTTCTCCTACAGATAAATAGAAGTGCTGTTCTTCTGTGAACCAAGACTTCTAGACTGTATCTCTAGATCATGGATTCCTCCATGCCCTTGGTCTGATCATGACCCTGTGCATATTATTCTTAAATCGCCACTAGAATTGCAGTGTGTACCAATGTGGCGGCTTTCGCCAAATATCTTTTCGGACCCTAGTACAGCAGCTGGTATCATTAAAGATATAACTGAGTTTCTTCAAATTAATGACAATGGAGAAGTGGATGACTTTACACTATGGGCTTCTTTGAAGGCATATGTGAGGGGGTCTTTCATTAAGGTTGCAGCGGCACAAAAGAAAGCTAGAGGCGAAACATTGGCTCACTTAATGGTGACTCTTCGGAAACTTACCACTGAACACAAAACGACCTAACACCACTCCTACGCGAACAACTCACTAATCTTAAGACGAAAATAGTTCAATTGGAAACTGAGAGATCTGCGAGCAGACTTCTTAGACTTAAAGAAACATTCTACTATAAAGGCAATAAAGCCGATAGGCTTTTAGCCAACCGACTGCGTCAACGCACAGTGGCGGCCCGCATCCATTCACTAACATCAAAAGGCCAAAGCATAACCCACCCGAGAGAGATAGGTTCAGTTTTTGCGAATTATTATAAGTCCCTTTATAATTTGTCGAAGGACGATAGCATCTCTCCTCCAACTCCAGATTGTATAGGTGAATTTATCTCCTCTCTTGATCTCCCTACCATGATTGACACACAGGTGGAGGCGCTACAGGCCCCTATCTCCAGTGCCGAGATCAAATCTGCCATCCTATACCTTAAGGCCTTTAAATTACTGGGGCCAGACGGTTTTACAGATATCTTTTATAAAAAAATCCAACCGCAACTTCTTCCCCTTTTATTACGTTTTTTCACCAAGGCAAGCTTAAGCGGTACCGTTCCTACTGAATTCTTACAGGCTACTATAATTACGCTTCCCAAGCCAGGGAAAGACCCTACTGAATGCTCAAGTTACAGACCTATTTCATTGTTAAATCTAGACGTCAAGATATATGCAAAAATCTTGGCGGCGCGCCTTAATCTTGTTTTACCATCCCTAGTCAATCGCGACCAGGTAGGTTTTGTTAAAGGACGTCAAGGACCTGATAATACCAGGAGATTATTATATATATATTTTGAAGCAAGTAGGTTGGGCCTACCCTGTGTCACCCTGTCGTTGGACGCAGAAAAGGCCTTCGACAGGGTGAACTGGGATTATATGTTTGCGGTTCTACGGAGGTTCGGTTTGCCCGCTTCATTTATTCTGTCCATAGCTGCCTTGTACTCCAACACATCTGCCATAGTCAGGGGACTTGGGTTCTGATCTGACCCCTTCGAGATTACAAATGGAACGAGGCAAGGCTGCCCCTTATCGCCCCTCATATTTACACTTGTCATGGAACCGTTGGCTACTGCCATTAGGTCATCCCCTCAAATAGTGGGAGTGGACATCCATCACACAACTCAAACTACAGCTTTGTTTGCTGATGACTTGACGGTGCTGCTTTCAGACCCAGTCAAATCTCTCCCACACCTTTTTTCCTTACTAGAGAAGTTTGCTTCAGTCAGCTACTATAAGCTTAACGTATCAAAATCGGAGGCTTACGCTATCCATATTTCTGAAGACATTCTAGCCGAACTGAGGAAGCGATACAAGTTCAATTGGTCAACTTCGCATATTAAACATTTGGGTGTGGTCTTATCACATAGCATCCCCAATATTCTCTCCATGAACTTTTCCCCCTTATTATCGGAGATAGAGGCGTCCACAAAGACTTGGAATGTACCATCTCTGTCGTGGTTGGGTCGCATAACTGCATTTAAAATGAGCCTGCTGCCTAAGTTGACCTATATATTCAGATTGTTACCTATCCCAATAACTAAGTCTCTGATCCGTAAAGCAAAATAAGGTTCCTAGAGTTGCAACGAGCATCTTGCAGCAGCCTGTGTCTGCTGGAGGGGCGGCTGCCCCTAACATTCTCTACTACCATGAAGCGGCTCGTTTATCCCATGTGACGCAATGGGGTATGCCAGTTGATAGCAGATGGGCGGAATTAGAGCAAGCTGCGCTCCCGCCGGGAGTTTTGCTCGAGGACATGGTTTGGATACCTAAACACGCTAGGCCGCAGGATACTCTAGCCAATCCCATCATAGCTTCTAATCTAAAACTCTGGGACAAAATCCATAACCTACCCACAGTGGCACCCCACCCATCACCATCTCATGGGATAAGGGGGCTTCTATTGGCATTGCCAGATGCCCATCCATCTCTGTGGTCAGCCTTAGATATTACTAAGGTAGCTGACCTATATGAAGGGTCTCAACTACTCTCATACCAAGCTTTTCTTCAGAAATATAACCCACCTTTACTCTTACATTTTGAGTTCTGGAGACTTAGGAGTTTCCTTAAAGGGACAGTCTACACCAGTATTGTTATTGTTTTAAAATATAGATAATCCCTTTTTTACCCATTCCCTAGTTTTGCATAACCAACACAGTTATATTTATATATTTTTTACCTCTGTGATTATCTTGTATCTAAGCCTCTGCAAACTGCCCCTTTATTTCAGTTCTTTTGACAGACTTGAAGTTTAGCCAATCAGTGATAGCTCCCAGGTAACTTCACGTGCATGAGCACAGTGTTATCTATATGATAAAAATGAACTAACACCCTCTAGTGGTGAAAAACCTGTTAAAATGCATTCCTAAGAGGCTGCCTTCAAGGTCTAAGAAATTAGCATATGAACCTCCTAGGTTAAGCTTTCAACTAAGAATACCAAGAGAACAAAGCAAAATTGGTGATAAAAGTAAATTGGAAAATTGTTTAATATTACATGCCCTATCTGAATCATGAAAGTTTGTTTTGGACTAGACTGTCCCTTTAAAGCGTGGGGCTTTGATAGAGATCCCCTTCGAACTAAAGCTAAGTGGGAAACAAAATGGGATCTAAAGATCTCATTTAAAAAGCTGCTTTCGTCCTCATATCAGGATATCCTGCGCCCTTCAATTTTCTATAAATCTGCACCTATAAAACAATGGGAATATTCTTTGGCTATAACACCATGACCCATTAGCCTGGCATCAGGCAACTCAAATAACCAGACGGGCGGCACATTGTGTCACCCTTTATGAACTATTCCTAAAAGTACTATTACAGTGGCACTTGACACCGGTTCGTCTTTTCAAAATATCGCACACCAATTCCCCCAAGTGTTGGAGGGGATGTGAAGCTTTGGGCACCCTGGCCCACATTTGGTGGTTTTGCCCGGTTGTTACACCACTATGGCAAAAGGCAGTTTACTATTGCAATTCCAAGGGTATCTCGATTACAGCAACACCTAGCGCGGGTCTGTTCCACATTCTCCCTTCAAAGCTACCTCTCTCGCAGAGATTGTTTTGTGTCTATTTGTTTCTGGCAATAAAGATATCCATTGCCAGAATGTGGCTGCGACCGGCCTCCCCACCTTGGAAGCAAATCATGGACACCTTAAAGTATCTCAAATCCATGGAATCATATGTCTCCCACATACATGGCTCTGAAGACTTACATATCTCCGTTTGGGATTATAGTCTTGTATAACTTTAGATAGTTCTTTTTGGATATGGTGATTAATTCTTCAGTCGAGTAGGATACTGAATTAGAGTGGTCCAGAGTGATGAAGATAAAACACTCAGCCACTTTACTACTGTACTTATATTTTATCCAACTATGTACCCCCTCCTCCCCCCCCTTGGTGTTTCCCTATCCCCTTCCCCCCCCTTCCCCCCTTTTTTTTTCTCTCTCTCTCTTCATCTATCTTTCTCTCTTCTTCTTTTCCTTTCTCCTTCGTCTTCTTCTTTTCCTTTTATCTTATCCAGAGATGTCATACACGTGAAGATCTTTAAATATGAACCATTTATTGATTTGATTTCATACACTAATATATTCTCTTTTGCCAGAAGTTCACTCCAAGGATATTAACCACATGTTAATCTCCAATTGTTATTATGTCATTATTGCATGTTTTGGTTGAACACAATGGTTGTCTTCCTATTTGTGCTAAAGGACATTAGGATTTGATGGGACTTGTGAGGTTTACACTCCCACATCATATAATCAAAACCATATTGGGACTATATAATCATTATAAAAGTTGTATCTGATGTTGGTATTGTTCACATCATGTTGATATATAATGTTTCCCATTATGACTGTATTGCATATGTCCAAATAAAAACTATGTTATAAAAAAAAAAATAAAAAAAAATTCTATGCTCTAGCTGAATAATGAAAGAAATGTGGGTTTCAAGTCCCTTTAAACATAAAATAACAAACAGTCCCTAAAATTAAACATGTAATATAACAAGTGATTTACAATTCTCTGAAATGCAATACAATGGGCTCACTACCTTACAGAACTAAGGAAAAACAGCTTACATGCAGCAATGATGTCAGCAGACTAAGGGGCAGCGTGATGCTCCGTGTTTCTGGCGAGCAGTCATCCATAACCTGTCTGCCTGCTCTGAGGCGACAAACAGACATCGCCAGAAATCAACCCGATCGAATACGATCGGGTTGATTGACACCCCCTGCTAGCGGCCGATTGGCCGCGAATCTGCAGGGGGCGGCATTGCACCAGCAGTTCACAAGCACTGCTGGTGCAATGATAAATGCAGAGAGCGTATGCTGTCGGCATTTATCGATGTGCAGCGGACATGATCCGCATTATCGGATCATGTCTGCTCGCACAATTAAAATTTGGCCCCTATGGGAGAAGAGGAGGAACTTACCATTAATACTTTGCTAATTGATTTTCTGCAACTCCTTAACCTCTTCCTTCCCTGCTTGAAATGTCAATGTATGTCCTGAGCTGAAATTCTTAGAAAATGGGTCAAAAAGAGGTGAGACTGCAGTGTCACACTGCTTCTGCAAGCACAAATGCCATTACCCAGTCTCTTTTAGAGACTGCACACTATGTTTTCCAAAGTAGCAAAAACAGTGTCCGATATCGTCCGGCCATGTGAAAACTACATATAGATAATTCGGGAAATAGCCTATAAGAAGCAGGTGAAATTTCTACTTTCTTGTAGCATTTCTACCTTGCAAGCAGTCTGCATTCAGTTGAAAGGCCCATCCAACAAAGTGCAAGCTCAGTTCTAAGAATATTAAAGGAGCAGTAGACCAGGGATTGTTATATAAACCATGTTTTACCTGGGGGGGGGGGGGTTGTAACATCTCCCACTAGGATATTTCTAACTTCCTGGATGAACTCCTGTTGACCCTCTGCCCATGAAATACTTTTGAGGGGGAAAATAGTATCAGTTCAAATTCCCCTTCTGCTAGAGGCAAAAAAATAACGAGTAGTAGGGGAGAGCTGGGATATGAGGTAGAGAATAGTAATGGAATGTAGGGGATGTTTTTGCCCCTCTTGGTGGACAGGAAATACATCCCAGATTTGATGATTCATGAACTCGCACCATCATATGAAAGAAAATGTAGTTTATGCTTACCTGATAAATTAATTTATTTCATGGTGGTGAGAGTCCTCATGCTTAAAGGCCCATGGCTATCTGGTGAAAAAGGAGTAATCCATTTAAGAGGATACTGACCTGTCTTCAAGTAAGCTTTGTGAATCTAAAGCTTCAAACAAGAGACTAACAAAATGGCAGTAGTCTTCTGACCTTTTCTGGAACCAATAAATGAACAAGCAGGCTAGAAGACTGTTCTTAGTAGCTTGGAAATAGAACTTCAAAGCTCTGACCACATCCAAATTATGGAGAAGCCTCTCCTTAAAATTCTTTGGATTAGGACAAAATGAGGGAACAACAATTTCACGTTTGACATTATAAGAAGAAAGCAACTTTGCTAAAAAAATTAAACTTAGTTCTCAAAAGGCTTTATACTGATGAAACACAAGATAAGTAGTCTCACAACAAAGAGCACACAATTTAGAAACTCTTCTAGCAGAAAAAAATAGCCAAAAACAAATAGAACCTTCCAATGGAAATGCTAAATATCCAAATTATGCATAAGTTCAAAAGGAGGAATCTACAAAATTCTTAAAAACAAATTAAGATTCCATGGAGGATACATTGGTTTAATCACTGGCTTAACCCTTACTAAAGTCTAGACTAAAGTCGGAATATCTGGAAATGTAGCAATCTTCTTGTGAAACAAGACAGAAATAGCTGAAATGTGGCACTTTATAGAACTAGCGGACAAACCCTTATCCAAACCATCCTGAAGAAATTGAAGAATTCTAGGAATTCTAAAAGAGTGCTAAATGAACCCTTGATCCACACACCAGGAAATAAAACGTTTTCCAAACCTTGTAATAAATCTTCCTTGTCACAGCTTTACAGACTTGAACCACACTTTCCACGACAGAATCAGAAAAACCTCTCTGCCTCAAAACTAAGCATTTAATCTTCAAACCATCAAGTTTAGAGATTGTAGTTCCTGATGAAAAATTGGACTTTTAGACAGAAGGTTGTGACACAGAGAAAAAGGCCATGGAGGACAACTGCACCAGATGCACAAACTGGCGAGGCCAAATTGGATCAATAAGGATTATTGATGAAACCTCCTGCTTGATCTTGACTATCACTCCTTGTATCAGAACAAGAGGAACAAAAATGTAGGCAAGAAGAAACAACCAAGGAGCTACACCGCCTGAGGATCCCTAGACCTTGTAAAGTATCTGGGGAGCTTGTTGTTCAAATGAGAAGCCATCAGATATATTTCAAGAAGATCTCATAGGTCTACTATTTGACTGAAGACTTCCAGATGAAGACACCATGCCCCTAGATGAAAGGTTTGGTGACTGAGAAAATTTGCTTCCTAATTGCTCACCAATGATATATGTACTGATGTGACATTTTCTGACTGACTGGAAATGCAGATATGTCTCTTCTTTCAGGAGAGGCCAGAACTGAAGTGCTCTGAAAATTGCTTGGAGTTCCAGAATATTTATGGGCAACCTCACCCCCTGAAGAAACCAAACTCCCACCCCAACCTGAAAGACTTGCATCTGTTGAGCGCATGGTCCAATTTGGATGGACAAAGTATCCCATTGATCCACCAGGAAAGGGATTGTATTGCTTTGGCTTCCATAAGAATCTTCTGAGCCAACTAAGAGTAAACCCTGTACCACTAATGAAGCATACAAAGCTGAAGAGGCCTCATGTGAAACTGAGCAAAATGAATAGTATCTGAGGCTGCTATCATTAGACCTAAAACTTCCATACAAAGAGCTACATAAGGAGAAGGTACTGTAGCTCTACAGGTACTGTAGTGTCAATTATTACACCCAGAAAATTAACTTTTTTGAAAATGTAATTGCCAACCATCTTGAAGAAAAATCAAAAGTCTGTTGGTATGAGATACTGCTAATTGTAAAGATGGCACCTGTACCAAGATATCGTCCAGGTGAGGAACCACCGAAACACCCAGATCTCTTATTATCTATAAGAAAGACCCCAGTACCGTCTTAAGATTCTGGAAGCGGTAGCCAGACCAAACAGAAGAGTAACAAATATGATATGAAGATAAGCATCCTTCAGATCTATAAAGCACATGAACTGCCCTTGTTGAATAAGAGGAAGAATAGTCTGAATAGCGCCCATCTTTAAAGAAGGAACCCTGAGAAACTTGTTTCAAGTTTTCAAATCCAGAACAGGTCTGCAAGTTCCTTCTTTCTTGAGAATAATAAAGAGTTTGGAATAAAACCCCTGACTCTGTTCCAATTCAGGAACTAGAATTATTACACCCATAAATTACAGGTCTAAAATCGACTGAAAAAAGCTTCTGCATTTACAGGATTTATTGGAACATGAGACAGCAGAAACCTTTTCCTGGGAGTTCTTGATCCCTGGGAAATTATGTTCAGAACTCATGGATCTTGAGCAAAATGAAACCAAGCCCCCTGAAAAGGTCATAATATACGCCCTACCATAAGATCTGAATCAGGGGCCGTACCTTCATGCAGACTTGGTAGAGGAGACAAGCTTCTTAGACTGTTTGGACCTGTTTTAATTAGGGGTTGGCTTCCGTGACAAACCAGACGAATCCTGTTTCTGGAATGAAGAAGCTTGCTATGTGAGGGCTTGCTGCATTCAGTTTCTCTGTGTTTTTTTTTTAAATATCTTTATTTTTGCGTGCAACAAACAGATGACATTAGGTACATTCAGCAGGAGTCAAACAGTACATTGTTACAAGTCAAATAGTACCTTCAGTTTTACAACAGGTGTCTTCAAGTTTCATTTAACTGAATAATGAGAAACAATATAATCCATCGTGCATTTTTCAAAAAAAAAAGAAAAAAACAGTAAAATCAATTAACTCTTAACTCCCGGCTGGCGTGGTTACATCTCAAACGACCTCCCCCCCCCCCCCCAGGATGCTCCATTCACCTAGTTTACCAGTCTCCTCGCAGTGCCGCTTCCAACATGTATTCTGTGTTCCTGAATGGTGTTATGATTATATTACGTGAACTATCTGGGAGTGTACGAATAAAGGGTCCCCACTTATTAAAGAAGGACCGAACTCTAGTGGTCATGTCTCCCAGTCCATCAGACTGCTCAATAAATAGTTGCTTCAACAACATCTGTTTTAGTTGTGTGACAGTGGGTGGATTTCATTTAATCCAATTTTTAAATATTAGATGTCTTGCCATCAAAACTATGTTGTAAGTGAGTAATCTAATTTTCTTTGGTAGACCCAAAAAGTCAAGGAATACTACATTCTGAAATGACCAGTCACCGCAGGGAGCCTGTATCTTTGTCTTTACCCAGTGTGCTGTCATCTTCCAAAATCTAACTAATCTGGAGCAACTCCACAACATGTGTTCAATGTCTGCGTCTATTAGGTTACATCTAGGGCATCTGTTATCTCTGTCTGTTTTCCATCTCTGAAATTTCCTAGGGGTTATATAGCTATCATGGAGCAGTTTAAAATGTGATTCTCTCACCTCTGATGAGAGAGTTGCTAATTTGACTCTGTGTATACTTCTCTCGATCTCTTCTGCTGTTACGGCCATCACTAGTTTTTCGCCCCAGATGGCAGCCAACCTGTCTGTGCAGGCAGTCCCTGTCAGTCTGTTCATTTTTGTGTACAGTGGTGATATGGATGTGGTGCCATGTTTTGCTAGTTCTATGCTCTGTAGTATAGATGTTTGATCTTTAACGCTCCCCTCCTTTTGCAATGTATTAAAGTAATGCCTGGCTTGTAGGTAAGCGTAATGGTGAGTCCTGGGTAGGTCAAATGTGTCCCTCAAACTTTCAAAGGTCTGCATCTGTCCTCCCTGGGCCATCGCTGTTTGACCCACTGTGCGCAGTCCCTGACTTCTCCAGTGTAGAAAAGCTCTGGTTGATATGCCCGGTGGGAACTCAGGGTTACCACACCATGGCAAATATGAGATCAGCCTATGGTCACTTCCCAGCCTTCTACAAAACTGCCTCCAAGGTCTCGCTGGTTGGCTTAGAAGCTCCATATCTCCTAGGTGTTTAGTCACCTGTGTCTGTGTCATGTGCGGGATCATTTCCAGAGCCCATGGCTTTATCAACTCACCTTCTAGGTTGAGATCTGTGAATTTTTCCTGCCCTGTCATCCAGTCTATAACAAATTTACATTGGGCCACCCAGTTATATAACTCAAAATTGGGTAGAGCTAGCCCTCCCTTCTCCCTCGGGGCCGTGAGTTTGAGATAACTAATCCTATGCTTTTTATCGTTCCAAATAAACTTAAGCACCTTTCCTTTGATGTGGTTCAAGTCTGTTTTCCGTAGTATTGCTGGTAAAGTTTGGAAAACATAGAGTAGCTTAGGGAAATAAATCATTTTTATAAGTCCAACCCTCCCTGATAAAGACAGAGGCAACAGAGTCCACCCTTTAATTAAATTGTCTAGTTTCCTAATCAAGGGACCATAATTGATGGAGTACCATCTGCGTGGGTCTGCATGCAGTGTAATGCCTAGATATTTGAAGTTTCCGTCTACTATTTTAAAGTCATATCTGGGAATTTGCTTTCTACCTTTTGACAGTAACCAGAGTAATTCAGTTTTGTCAGTATTGATCTTGTACCCAGAAACTAGACTGAACTTACTGATTGCTGCCATCAGCTTTGGGATATTCCTGTGGGGGTCTTGTACGAATAGTACCATGTCATCGGCGAACAGCGAGACATGTAAGGCCGACTCACCTATGCGCATTCCCTGCATTGTCTGCCTAATTTTGACCGCCAGTGGCTCTATGGCCAAGTCGAAAAGGAGTGGGGAGAGGGGGCAGCCCTGTCTAGTGCCTCTGTGAAGCGTAAAGGGCCTGGTAGGTGTGCCATTAACTAAGAGAGACGCTTGTGGCCTTCTATACAGATTTTCAACAGCTTTAACAAAGGCGCCTTCAATACCCATTTTACCCATGGTAGTGTATAAATGTTCCCACAAGACCTTATTGAAAGCTTTTTCAGCATCTAAAAATAATAAGGCTGCCTCTGTATGTTTTGCTGTACTCGAATTGTGCTGTGCTATGTTCCAGTAGTATTGAATAATTGTTTGGACTCTTCTAGCATTAAGCACTGAGGATCTCCCTTTCACGAAGCCCGTTTGATCCTCATGAACCAGCAATGGCAGAATATTAGCTAGTCTGTTTGCTAAAATTTTCGTCAAGATTTTATAGTCCTGGTCGAGCAGGGAAATGGGGCGATATGATTGCGTTAGGAGGGGATCTATACCTTCCTTCGGGATAATACTTATGTTGGCTTTCGCAAATCTGGGGGAGGGTCTAACCTCATGTCTGAGTAAACCATTGAACAACCGTTCCAGGGCTGGGCTTATATCCATTCCCATTATCTTATAAAACTCTGCCGGCAGGCCATCTGGCCCTGGAGTTTTTTCTAATGTTAAATCTTTAATCGTGGCCAGAATCTCAATTTGGGTAATGGGGCAGTTAAGTTTATCTAGTTGGGTACGATCTATTATTGGCAAATTCAACTGTTCCCAGAATCTGTCCTTATCACTAGGCTGTACCTGTTGTGATGAGTAGAGGTCCGTATAAAAGTTAGTAAATGCCTTTTGGATGTCCTCCTCCTTATTTAAAACTATGTTGCCTTGTTTAATTGCTAAAATAGGGTTTCTTTTGTTTGACAGTTTTGTCATTCTAGCTAGCAGTTTCCCGGTTCTGTTCCCAAACCTATAATATCTAGCCAGTGTTTTAGCGTGGGCCTTATTGGTTTGCTGAAGTATATAGTCGTCTCTTGTGCATTTGATTTCCTTGTATTTGAGTCTATTGAAGGGGTTGGGGTTCCTGAGATATTTGTTCCTAGCATTCAAAATCTGTGCTAATAGGAGCTCTGATTGGGCTTTACTCTTTTTTTTAATGTTTGCAGCATAAGCAGAAATGACCCCCCTCAAAACAGCCTTAGCTGCTTCCCAGAACAGGAGTGGATTATCGACATGCGTGTCATTAAGCTCTACATATGCCAACCATTCCCCCAGTATGTGTCTATAAAAGTTGGGGTCTTTGTATAAGTATGTTGGAAATACCCATTTGTTAGTTTTCCCCCGAGTGGGACTAGCTTGTATCTTAACTGTCACCGGAGCGTGGTCTTAAATTGTTATTGGATCTATCTCTGCGCTCACCACTCTGGAACATAACTCTGTGGCTACTAGAAAATAGTCAAGTCTTGCCATAGTGTCTTTTGCTACTGACATGCATGTATAATCTTTCTGTTCAGGATATCTGGCTCTCCAAACGTCCTGTAATCCTAGGGCTCTCTTGAAAGTGTGAAGCAACAAAGATTCTTTTTTGGAATTTCTAAAGCTTTAAGGGGTGGCGGTTTTCTTATTTGGGTTGCGGAATCTATCTGCAGGGGCTTGGGGAGCAATATTAAAATCCCCTCTGATAATAATGGGCACTGTTGTGAATTGAATTATCTCCGCTTGTAACTCCCTCCAAAAGTGTTGTTTCTGTCGTTGTGGTCCATACACTCCCACCAAAGCAAATGACACTCCCTGAATTTCCAATTGAAGCATTGCATACCTCCCCTCCTGATCTATTATGGTTTTAGTGAAAGTGTATGTTAGATTTTTCCTAAATAAAACAGCTACCCCCCTAGCCCTTTTTGACTCGTATGGAGTATACACAACCTCTCCCACCCAACCCTGCCTCAACTTCTGGTGTTCAAGTTTCGACAAATGGGTCTCTTCTAACACAGCTAAGTCAACTCTTCTAGAATTTAGGTAACGTAGGATGGATATGCGCTTTTGCAGAGATGTTATGCCACCTACGTTCCAGCTTATAATATGTAGACTACGCATAATCCCAGTCTAATTTGGGGAGTGTGCTATAAGGTGAAGATTTACCTCTAAGTGAACCTGGGGACAAAATGTGTATGAGGCATTTTAAATGTCTTGAAAGGGTCTTACCAATGGGTTTTAGAATATCGACATTTCCCCCAGTCCAGGAGTCCCGGGGAGGGAGGAGAGCACCACGCCAGCTAACTAAAGAGAAAAACAAAACAATCAACAATAATAAAAAAAGAATTAACAAACAGGGTAACAAGCAAGTCTCAGCAAGCAGAGCCAATTGGCTGCCATTCATCATAGTACCTTCTCAGCACCTAGCTCAGTCACTGAGTAAAGACTAACACACCATTGCACTGCACTTTACCTCCTATAATTGGTTTACTCTGGTTTGGTAGTTGTATCTTTCCTCCCCCTCACACTAAGCCAGCCCCTACCTTTGACTGTATATTTAGGACTACCTCTGAGGGTGTTAAAGAAACCTCCTCCCACCCAAGTCAGGGAAGTCTATAAATCAGGTAGCTAAGTATCTCCTCCTTGCTACAACTATTCCGTCCCAGCGGCAGCTTATAACCTGCAGTATGTGATCCTTACCATACCTCCTCTGACATGGGCAAATATTGTATGTGTTTACATTATTGAAAGCTGGGCGGACATTTAATAAGTCAGGGCGAGGGAGCCCACTTAGCAAAGTTGTCCCTGACAGATAAGGGCGATAAATAACAGAACCTACTAACCCGCTACATCTTTTAAAAGCAACACTTATTTCCCAGTAACAATCTCTAAAAAGTGGTTACCATGAGGTGCCCCTATTTTAATGCAGTATAAGACAATACAATAAATTGAGTGAACCACACTTCTGATTAGCAGAAATGCCACAGTTTTAACAATTTAAAGTCAACAGCAACTGAAAACCAGATAGATATGGGGCATGTTCATTTTCATGATATCCTCCATATGATTTGACTCAAAGTGGTGGAGTGTCCCTCGGGTCAATTTTACAAACCTCCTCCCCATCAGTTCTACCCAATGATCTGAACATATTACCAGTCCCTTGAGTAGTAAGCACCACCATCTCAGGTTTCCTTGTCAGCCAACTCCTGCTCGAGCCTCAGGAACTTCTGTAGCTGTCTGGGATCATCAAAAAACTTAATACCTTGCTGGGTCTGGAGCTTGGGAACAGTAAGGACACCGAGCGTCCTGCCTCTATCAAAGTTTTGCAGTAGGGAGAGAACTCTCTCTTTCTCCTAGAGATCTCTGCAGAGTAGTCCTGAAAAATGAGAATCTTCTTCCCCTCAAACATCAAAGGAGAACATTGACGGTAGGCTCTCAGAATCAAAATCTTGTCCTTGAAGTTTAGGTAGCATATCATCACCTGTCTAGGGCCTCTGGCAGACTTTGGTTCTTGGTTGATGTTACCCACTCTGTGGGCTCTTTCAGCTACACATGGTATATCTTCTGGTTGTAATTTCAATAGAGCAGGCAAGGTTTTTTCTGTGAATTCCAGCATGTCAGTATTCAAAACAGATTCTGGTAGGCCCATAATGCGTAAATTATTCCGCCGTGAGCGGTTTTCGAGGTCGTCAATTTTTTCAACAACAACTTATTTTGGGCCTCCAGAGCTGCTACTTTGCTGGAATTTTCTTGTTGCCTAATTTCTCCATCTCCCACTCTTTGCTCAATGTGTTGGAGCCTAGAGGAGAATGATTTGAATTCCGACGACAAAGAGTCCATCCCTGTCTGCAACTGCTCTATTTTGGGCAAAAATAGCGCTGATATCTGGGATACTATAGGATGAGTTTCTGATGACACCTCAACTCCAGCCTCCGTCGCCATAACATCAGCAGCATGAACCTCCGCCACAGACTTGGCTTTTTTATCTTGGTGTTTCTGTCTGCCCAACATTGTGCCAGTGGTCTTCACAAAGCTTGTATAGTACCTCTGCATGCACTATATATCTGTTCAGATTGGGGCTAATAACCACAAAGCAGGCTGTAAATGGTTGTTTGATCAAGGCTAGAAGAGGGGGAAATGACCAATACAGTCTTGGATGTTGTTGTTAATGTCTTTTAGTGACACAGCTGGGGGAGAACCGAATGGTGGAGAGTTTAGTGCAGTGCCAGAGATTTACCTCATTTCTAGAGTCTTTCCATCCTTCTCATAGCCATACAAAGACACGCAAAAGGTCCACATCACCAGACCCTTTCTCCCTCTATTAAACCTTTAGTGCGTGTTCCGCTTGTGTGATGTAGGCCTCTGTGGTGTAGCACAGTCTTCCCTGAGGGCATCTGACCCTTATTCCTAAACTGATCACTCCCTTAGAAGTAAGTCTGTCGCTTCCTTTTGTTTTTTGTTCCAATATGGGTTAATACTGTTCCGCTCTAGGTGCAGGCCTGTCTGCCACGTGGCTGACTATCTGCTCTGAAGTGTTAGGGATTAGAGCAGAACTGCTTTTTAACTGAAGTGTGATGCGATGCTGGGATTTACTTTTGCACCAAATAGGTATGGGTCAGGTCTGTGCATAAGTCGTAAGTGTAGGTGTGCAGTGAACTTAGACTTCTCTGACGCTGTGGCACCAAGATGGCCGTTCTCCTTCACTCAGCTCCCGAGTCCCAAAGCTCCAGCACCCCTCCGATTTGTCAACGACCTCCTTAGCTGCCAAGGAGAACCGGGTGCCTGCTGTGGTCTTGACAGCGTTAGGGAGTGAGCACTTGTAGCGCCGCAGCCGCGGCGTCTCTCATCAACACTTACACTGCTCCGGTGGGGGAGCCGTTGGCTTTGGCTCCGTGCTACATAAGTGTCCAGACAGGTCCAGGTGACTATCTGTCAAGGCTGGCAAGCTTTTTGGGCGAAAGCGGTGCAGATATAAGGAGGTTAGCTGTCTATTTCCACGGAGCTCCTTCTTCTTGCCTCAGTTTCTCTGTGTTAAGTACATTTCTCTGTTTAAGTAAAGTGTTAGATAACAAAGGGAGTTTTTAAATTGTTTGCTGTGTAAGGTGTGCAGTTTAACTTATATTTAACTGTTTTTATTTAAGCTTGCTTTTAACTTTTAACTGATTCCTTTTTCCCCCAATCTTCTTGTGTGTGTGTAATTATGGGAGGGATTAGTTTCACCTGTGTGGGCCTATACTATAAATTGAGTATGATAACTCTGTGAGTCTTGCTCTATGAGGGCTTGCTGCATTCAGTTTCTCTGTGTTACATATAGAGTTAGATAACTAAGAGAGTGTGAGGATTCCACACCATGTTTTCTGTATCACCTTAGTTTTCCTGCTCACCTCTACCACTCCCCTATTTAAGTTCTCAGTGCACCTTAAACAGGTGCTTAGTTATTTTGTATTATAGCAGGAACTACGCCCTAGCTGTGTCTCTCCAGACTCAGCACTTCTATTACCACTTATTCTCAGAGTTCTAACAGACTGAAAACCTCAGTATCTGACCTGTCTTGGATTACAATTGTGCAAGTATATGCTACGAACTCCCTGTCAGCTGTTTGTTGCAGCGTTACGGATTTCTGCTGCGCTTTGTACGGAGAGAAGCCTGTGAATGTTATCACAGTGTGCTGGAGCATAAGCACACTCTAAGGCCTAGATTTGGAGTTTGGCGGTAGATGGGCTGTTAACGCTACGCAGGCTTTTTTCTGGCCGCACCATAAAATTAACTCTGGTATCGAGAGTTCAAAAAAATGCTGCGTTAGGCTCCAAAAAAGGAGCGTAGAGCATTTTTACCGCAAATGCAACTCTCGATACCAGAGTTGCTTACGGACGCGGCCAGCCTCAAAAACGTGCTCGTGCACGATTCTCCCATAGGAAACAATGGGGCTGTTTGAGCTGAAAAAAAACCTAACACCTGCAAAAAAGCAGCGTTCAGCTCCTAACGCAGCCCCATTGTTTCCTATGGGGAAACACTTCCTACGTCTGCACCTAACACCCTAACATATACCCCGAGTCTAAACACCCCTACCCTTACACTTATTAACCCCTAATCTGCCGCCCCCGCTATCGCTGACCCCTGCATTATATTATTAACCCCTAATCTGCCGCTCCGTAAACCGCCGCAACTTACATTATCCCTATGTACCCCTAATCTGCTGCCCCTAACACCGCTGACCCTATATTATATTTATTAACCCCTAACCTGCCCCCCACAACGTCGCCGCCAGCTACCTACAATAATTAACCCCTAATCTGCCGACCGCAAAGCGCCGCCACCTACGTTATCCTTATGAACCCCTAATCTGCTGCCCCTAACACCGCCGACCCCTATATTATATTTATTAACCCCTAATCTGCCCCCCTCAACGTCGCCGACTGTAAAATAAATATTAATCCTAAAATAGCTACAATATAATTATAATTTATATTGTAGCTATATTAGGATTTATTTTACAGGTAAGTATTTAGCTTTAAATAGGAATAATTTATTTAATAAGAGATAATTAATTTCGTTAGATTTAAATTATATTTAATTTAGGGGGGTGTTAGTGTTAGGGTTAGACTTAGCTTTAGGGGTTAATACATTTATTAGAATAGCGGCGAGATTCGGTCGTCAGATTAGGGGTTAATAATTGAAGTTAGGTGTCGGCGATGTTAGGGAGGGCAGATTAGGGGTTAATACTATTTATGATAGGGTTAGTGAGGCAGATTAGGGGTTAATAACTTTATTATAGCAGCGCTCAGGTCCGCTCGGCAGATTAGGGGTTAATAAGTGTAGGCAGGTGTCGGCGACGTTGAGGGGGGCAGATTAGGGGTTAATAAATATAATATAGGGGTCGGCGGTGTTAGGGGCAGCAGATTAGGGGTACATAAGGATAACGTAGGTGGCGGCGCTTTGCGGTCGGCAGATTAGGGGTTAATTATTGTAGGTAGCTGGCGGCGACGTTGTGGGGGGCAGGTTAGGGGTTAATAAATATAATACAGGGGTCGGCGGGGTTAGGGGCAGCAGATTAGGGGTACATAAGGATAACGTAGGTGGCGGTCGGCAGATTAGGGGTTAAAAAAATTTAATCGAGTGTCGGCGATGTGGGGGGACCTCAGTTTAGGGGTACATAGGTAGTTTATGGGTGTTAGTGTACTTTAGGGTACAGTAGTTAAGAGCTTTATGAACCGGCGTTAGCCCAGAAAGCTCTTAACTCCTGCTTTTTTCCTGCGGCTGGAGTTTTGTCGTTAGAGCTCTAACGCTCACTTCAGAAACGACTCTAAATACCGGAGTTAGAAAGATCCCATTGAAAAGATAGGATACGCAAATGGCGTAGGGGGATCTGCGGTATGGAAAAGTCGCGGCTGAAAAGTGAGCGTTAGACCCTATTTTGAGTGACTCCAAATACCGGCGGTAGCCTAAAACCAGCGTTAGGAGCCTCTAACGCTGGTTTTCACGGCTACCGCCAAACTCTAAATCTAGGCCTAAGTTAGTACCTGTTTGTTTCCAAAACCTTGTGCATATCACTTGCAGAAGTGTTCCGGTCACGGAACTTAGCCACGCCCCCCGGACCGACTCTGGGCTGCTTCCATCAGCTGTTCACAAACCGGAACGCTTGCTTATTTTCCGCTCAGTAATCTGAGCCGCTCAAGCACTGACAGGCTGTTCTGCCTCCTACCTGTGACGCATCTGTTGTGTGTACAACACTTATTACATGCACTCGATCTTTTATACCACATTGAAGGCAGTATAATTTAGTGATTCCATCTGACCAGGAGTTATCTTGACAGAAAGTGTGTTTGCTGAATTTATAAAAGATTATCTAGTGCATACCCCTCAGCACTATTAATCCTGATACTAAACCAGTTGGTATATATAAATGAACTCTCAGTATTAGATCTTATATATCCCTGCTTGCTACCTCAAGACCACTTATTCTCCTTACTTCAATAAAGAAGTGGTTACTAATTATTACTTTTGTACAATTGAGTAGTACAACAGTTAACAAATATATCCACTATCAAATCTCAGTGAAGTCACTCTGGGCTAATTCTCCATACTAGCTCTGTGTCTAAAGTGATACATTTCCACAAAGGTTGTTACGCTCTGCAGTTGTGATCCAATTATTTACCTGGGATCTGACAGAGAGTTACAACAAATAAGGAATTTGAGTAATCATGGGTGAATATATATATATATATATATATTTTTTTTAAATAAACCGTTTTAGTAATAATGTGTGAGAATCTCATTCAGTGTACAGCTTGCCATATCTTTGCATAACTGGAGCAGACACTTCAGGGATCATATGTCTGTGGCAAGTGTGAGCATATTGTATTGTATTGTCTCTTTAGAAACTCGTATTAAGAGTTCTGGAGAAATGAATTACAGCATGGTGTGACACTTGAAAGCAAAATGGATATGACTGAGCAGGTAGTTCATGATTCTAGCAGTGGGAATAGAGAGGATTCAGATGGGGAGACTCCGGGAAGTAGTTGGGTGACAATTAGAAGGGGAAGTAAAAGTAAGTAAAAAAGAAAGGACAATTCTGAGCTGAAACACCCCAACAGATTTTCCAGATTGAATGAAGATGTTGGGGATATCAGTTCAGGAGTGGCAATGTCAGAGAGAGCTGTTCTGTCTACTATAGTGAACAGTCCTTAAGTCATGAAAGCGTGGCATACTATAGTGAACAGTCCTTAAGTCATGAAAGCGTGGCATACTATAGTGAACAGTCCTTCAGTCATGGAAGAGGGGCATAAAAGTCTGGGCCTGAGGCAGATGTTGTTTGTAGGAGACTCTATTATTAGTAAGTTTGATAGGGTAAATTGTCATTCAGACCCCTTAAATAGAACAGTTTGAGATCTTCCAGACCAGCTAGCCTGACATCAATAGTGGGGAAGATACTTGAAGGGATTATATTGATGAGCATATTTGTGGAAACAAGTTTTTGAGTTGAGTTCAAATCAGCATGGTTTTATGAGAAATAAATCATGTCAAACTAATCTAATAAGATTCTATGAGGAAGTAAATAAAAATATAGATAACAGGGAATCAGTTGATGTGATATACTTGGATTTTGCAAAAGAGTTTGATACAGTGCCACATGAGAGTTTAATGTACACAATTAAGGGACTGGGAATAGCTGAAAATGTTAGCCCATGGATAAATAACTGGATAAAAGACAGGGAGCAATAAGTAGTAGAAAATGGATCATACTCAAATTGGACAAAGGTAATCAGTGGAGTCCCCCAGGAATCAGTACTGGGCCTTCTTCTTTTTAATATTTTTATTAATGGCTTGTAGCAAGGATTAAATAGCAACATCACTATTTTTGCAGATGATATAAACTTGTGTAAGGTCATTAGGTCAGGGCAGGATGAACTTTCTTTACAAGGGGATCTACAAAAATTAGAAGAATGAGCAGGTAAATGGAAAATTAGATTTAATACTGGAAAATGCAAGGTTCTACATTTTGGAAGTACAAATAAGCAGGCAATCTATTATTTAAATGGGACTAGATTTAGCCAAACAGAGCAGGAAAGGGATTTGGGAGTAGTAATAAATAACAAGGTAAAGATGGGTGCACAATGCAGGACAGCGGCTTCAAAGGCTAATAAGATACTAGCATGTATTAAAAGAGGCATTGATGCAAGGGAGGGAAGCATAATTCTGTGACTATATAAATCCCTGGTAACACCTCACCTTAAGTATGGAGTGCAGTTTTGGGGACAGATCTAAAAAAAAAGACATTGAAAAAGTTCAGAGAAGGGCTACAAAGCTAATAAGGGGAACTGAGAATTTAAGCTTTAAGGAGAGGTTAGCCAAACTGGGTTTGTTTTCTCTAGAAAAAAGGAGCTTGAGAGGTGACATGATTAATTTATATAAATATATTCAATGCCCATATACAGAGATGGCAGAAGCTCTGTTTATTCCAAGAAAATAGTTTGTGACAAGAGATCACAATATAAGACTGGAGGAAAGGAGATTTAAAGGCCTATTTAACAAAGGTCTGGCGGACCTGATCCGACAGTGAGGATCAGGTCCGACAGACCTCGCTGAATGCGGAGAGCAAAGCGCTCTCCATATTCAGCATTGCACCAGCAGCTCTTGTGAGCTGCTGGTGCAATGCCGCCCCCTGCAGACTTGCGTCCAATCGGCCGCCAGCAAGAGGTTGTCAATCAACCCAATCATACTCGATCGTGTTGGATTGTGGCGATCTCTGTCCGCCTCCTCAGAGCAGGCAGATAGGTTATGGAGCAGCGGTCTTTAGACCGCTGCTCCATAACTTGTGTTTCTGGTGAGTCTGAAGGCTCACCAGAAACACGGGCCCTCAAGCTCCATACGGAGCTTGATAGATAGGCCCCTTAATCTCCTGCAACTTAAAAATTTTTTCACAGAAAGAGCAATAAAATTGTGGAACTCATTGCCTGAGGAGATAATGTCAATACCTTAGATACATTTAAAAATGATTTAGATACATTTCTGGCTAGAAACAGAATTCAGGGATATGATTGCTTGTGTTAAATTGGTCATCTTGTTTAATGGGATCAATTGAAGCTCAACTGGAGCTTTTTTTGTAAGTATAATAAGATTTGTATAGGTTGAACTCAATGGACTTCTGTCTTTTTTTCAACCTCATCTACTATGTTACTGCTGGTTCTTAGATTGACGAAAGGAACAAAAATGTCTAGAAGCCATAGATTTACCCTTAGACATCTTAATCTTATCCTTTGGGAGAAAGGCTCCTTGCCCCACAGTCACCAAATAAATAATGTCATCCAGATCAGAACAAAACAACACCTTCCCTTTAAAAGGAAGAGACAGAAGTTTAGATTTAGAAACCCTTTCAGCAGACCATGATTTCAACTGCTAGTGCCATATTGTTAGCATTAATCTCAATAATATCAACAACATCACAAATGAAAGCATTAGCTGTCTTCAAGAGTTTTAATTGATTAAAAACCTCTTCACCAGCAGACTCCTCAGAGAACTGCTCAGCTAAACCCTCACAGCAAAGGGTAGAGGCTTTAGTAACCTACACAATACAAATTGCTGGCTTAAAAAGAAAAGCTGTTTGCAAAAAAAGTCTTTCTATGAAGAGGTAATGTCCTCAAAAGTAGAAATAGTTTCCCAAAGCTCTAAATTTGTAACAGGCAAAAGAAACATAATTTTAAATCTTTGAGGATTAAAAGGAATATGAGGCTTGGACCACTCTTTATAAATTATCTCAGAGATAAGATAGCATCAGGTGCTGGAAAAACTTCAGGAGAATGAACAGAGGGTTTAAAAATTTAATTCAGCTGTTTAACAGACTTATCATCAGGAACCTTAGAATTCTGAACCCCCTAAAGTACATAACACTTCTCTTAAAAGAGAACGAGTGTTCAAGCTTAAAGGGACATAGAGAATACAATTTTAAAAAGCATTCCAATTTACTTCTATTATCTAATTTGTTTCATTCTTCAGATATCCTTTGTTGAAGAAATAGCACTGTACATGGGTGAGCCAATCACATGAGGCATCTATGTGCAGCTACTGAGCCTATTTAGATATGCTTTTCTACAAATGATATTAAGAGAATTCATTAAATTAGATAATAGAAGTAAACTGAAAAGTTGTTTAAAATTGCATTCTCTTTCTAAACCATGAAAGAAAGAAAATTGGGTTTCATGTCCCTTTAAATAAAAAAGAGGAAGATTCAGCTTCCTGATCATAGACTGACTCCTGGCCATCTAAAAAGACATCACCCTCTGAGGATAAATCAGAACAACTAGGACCTGAAATATTTATCTTAAAGGGGCAGTCTAGTCAAAATTTCATAATTCAGATAGGGCATGCAATTTAAACAACTTTCCAATTCCCTTTTATCATTAACTTTGCATTGTACTCTTTGGCGTTCTTTGTTTAAAGCTAAACCTAGGTAGGCTCATATGCTGATTTCTAAACCCTTGAAGGCCACCTCTTATCTCAGTGCATTTTACAGGTTTTTTTTTACAGCTAGGCAGTGTTAGTTCATGTGGGTCATATAACATTGTTCTCATTCACGTGGAGTTATTTATGAGTCGGCACTGATTGGCTAAAATTCATGTCTATCAAAAGATCTTTAATAAGGAGACAGTCTGTAGAGGCTTAGATACAAGGGAATCACAGAGGTAAAACGTTTAGTAAAACTGGAGAATGGGTAATAAAGGGATTATCTATCTTTTTAAACAATAACAATTCTTGAGTAGTCTGTCCTTTTAACAGACTTAGACTTAAAAAAAAATCAAATAAGGTAGTTAAGGGTTTATCAGTAACCACCTTCTTAAGCTTACTTGGAGGGGGCATGGCTACCAACATCTCAGAAATTAATCAAATAAGATGGCAGATAATAGACCATGTAGATATGCCTAGAGGTGGAGCGTATCCTTAAGCAAAAGGAAGCATATTGGATCCATAAGTTGGATTCCATGTATCCAAATGGTTTAAATAGAGAGTTGGACCTATCAGTCTTCCTGTAGTTATATTGGGTTTTTGTGTGCCATGCCAAGATACAGATATAGTACTAACAAGAAATTGAAACATTTTATATAATATTCCTTTGATATTGTTCTTTTTCCATGTATATACTAAATAAGGGTAGCAGCCTTCCAGTTTCTACGTATAAAAAAATGTACATTTATTCATTCATTTTGCATTAATTTTTATATTTTTTATGTGTGTATATATCTAATATTTTAATATTTGAGGTATTATGTATTCATATTGTGTTTACATAGACACAAAAATTTCAAGTACACCGATCATCCAAATATACAAAGCATTGAATAAATATTTTCACTGTCCATTAGAGGGCACTGTTAAGTATACATATTGACAGGAATGAACAGGTAATCAGTGATTGGTTGCATATGCCTTTAAATCTAGGCTCAGGTGTATTGTGAAATATGCATGATTAAGGGATAACGTTCCCGAAACGTTGCATGTTATGCTGTCCATGAAAGCTTAATAAAGGACATTTTATTCAAGGTGCTGTGGAACTGCCTTTTTGTACATATGTAGAGCTAAATGGTCGCTAGCTCATCCAACGTGCACCTGGCCAACTGGCCGCATCCTAGTTTGCTGGATCCACCTACCATTGTTCGTGACTACTTCATTCGACCACGGACCCGGGCAAACTTGTGGATTACATTTATACCCTGAATATGGAGAAGCTACATAAGACGGACGGTACTAAAGTGTTTATGTACACAGAAACAGAGGCTGCTCGTATTACCACTTTGACCAGGGGCTCCAGGGATTTATTAAAAACCATACCGGTACAAGATCATGAAAAGAGGTATGAGAACCTAAGGAGCAAAAATACAGCTTGGGACTTACACATTACCACCCTCTCTGAATACCATAGGGTGAAGAGAATACCTCGGGGCTTGAGAATGAGCACCCGGCCCACTTTATTACGTGAGAATGAAGAGTATTGTGGAAAATTTGAGGCAATACTTAATAAGTGCTCATATGATCTTATTACGCTTACGGTTGAATACTTGTTAAAAGATGTTGAGCAGCAAGAAATGGAGATCGAAGCATGCAAGGTGGAACTTACCAAACTGTTGTCACCAGAAATACTCAACGATTACATCAAGAAAACAGATGAAAAGATTGCACAACTGAAAAAAGATATTCAGGAGCGGAAAAGGCTCAAGTTTATCCGAGACGAGGACGATTATATCCGAGGCAATGTTTACAAGTGGAAAGCCGGGTATATGAGTTTGAATAGGGGATTCCCTAATACGTCACAGGGACGTCAACATCGCTCAACCAACCGGCAACATAGACGGAGAGAAGGAGGTGGAGTTACCACAGACCAGTCCTCTGGATCATCTTCACCGCCATCGGCTTTTTTATCCAGTGACGAAGCAGGCACCGTGGCGGACGGAAGCATAGACGCCGAAAACAACAAGCGGATGAAAACAAGGGGCCAAGGAACTCGGAAGAGGGGATCACGGAAACAGTGATCAATATCTCCAAAGAGACTCTGGGTACTAGTGAGTATAATCTGCTAGAAAAAGGACTCTCCTTTTGCCCATATAAAGCGCTGGACTTAATTCAGTTAAATAAAGATCTGTATAGATTTTTTAGGAGCATAAAGTTACGATTATTTTTTGATGGCAACAGTAACAATGATAAGTTTAACAAGTCTAAAAATATTGCAACAATTGATGTTGGTATTCAAGAGAATGGTAATAGAGTGTATGACACAGAATTGTTTAACTTAAAGAAATTGGGCTTGTATAAAAAAAGCATGTTTACTCCCGCTATACAAAATAGTAGTTTAGATACTTTCAGTAAACTAGTAATGGCTGATATAAACAATATGCATTCTAAAATGTTGCACAATAAGAATAACAAATCAGTAAAATCGTTTAATTTGTCAAAAAATGAATTTAAGGCTATTGAAACTTTGAAAAAACGGAATATAGTGATAAAAAGAGCAGACAAGGGCGGCGCAACAGTAGTCCTTGAAAAAGATTACTATATACATGAAATAAATAACCAATTGAATGACGCCCCCACGTACCAGGTATTAGATAGCAATCCCATCTTTAAGATCCAAAAAGAGATCATGAGAATACTCAATAGAGCTATGAATATGGGTATAATTGATAAAAAATTGTGTGATTTTCTATATAATGAACACCCTAAGACACCGGTGTTCTATACTGTGCCCAAAGTACATAAAAACTTACAGGAACCACCAGGGCGTCCCGTTGTATCTAATGTGGAATCTGTATTCACAAACATAGCAAAATTCCTAGATAGGACACTACAACCACATGTAGAGAAAATGACATCTTACATTAAGGATAGTGGGGATTTTATAAATAAATTGTCATCATTACAATTGTGAATACTAAGTATATATTATATAGTCTCAATGTGAAAAGTCTATACACCTCTATAAAGCATGAGAGTGGAATAGGGGTTATTCATCAAGTTTTGTCTAATGGCAATGATTATAGTGAAATTCAAATAGATTTTTTGGAGGAATTGCTGAGAATTGTGCTATTCTATAATTATTTTTTATTCAGAGATACGTGGTACATTCAGAAAAAGGGAACTGCCATGGGGTCGAATGTTGCCCCATCATATGCAAACCTATACATGAGTTATTTTGAAGAGAAATATGTATATAATAATAAACTGTTTTTACAGTATGGTGCCACTTGGTGGCGCTTCATTGACAATGTGTTTGGCATATGGTGGGGCAGCGAGGACTCTCTAAGACAGTTCGTTAAGGAGCTTAATTTGGAAGTTAATGGCCTTGAGTTTACGCTTGAAACTAGTGAGGAGCAAATGACCTTTTTGGAAACTGTCATATACAAGGACGGTTTGGAACTTAAAATAGATCTTCATCGGAAGAAGACTGACCGTAATACATTACTTAGGTATGACAGTTTCCATAATCAAAAGTTAAAAGATTCGTTACCTAGAAGCCAATTAATGAGAGTTAATAATATTGTCAGTGATGGTCACCTTAGAGACAAAAGATTGGAAGAAATGGGTAAAAAATTCCTAGAAAGAGGGTACCCTGAGAAGTTAGTGGTAGAGGAAACCTTAAAAATTAAACAAGAACCAAGGAGAAAGGAAATTAAAAGTGATAAAAAAGATACAAAAAGATTGGTGTTTGTTTCACAATACAACGATCAAAGTACTAAGATCTCCAATATTATAAGAAAACATTGGCACATAATCCAGACTTGTAACAAACACATAGATATATTCAAGGAATATCCTATCATGGCACATCGAAGGGTCAAGAATTTGAGTGACATTTTGGTACACTCGGACATGGGTATTAAATGTGGTAGTAAAACCAGATACATCACTGAAAAGAACACAGGGTTTTTCCCATGCCTGAATTGTACCAGTTGTCATTCAATAATAAAGGGCAAAGAATTTGTACATCCGCGGAGTGGACATAAATTTAAGTTAAAATCGCATCATACATGTAATTCTACTTATGTAATATACATGATAAAGTGTCCATGCTCCAAAATTTATATAGGGGAAACTACACGCATGATGAGAGAGAGACTAAACCAACATAAGTCCAATATTAGAACAGGTGATCTTCAAGCCCCGGTAGCATGCTATTTTCTAGAAAATGGACATCAAATTAATCAAATAAGATGGCAGATAATAGACCATGTAGATATGCCTAGAGGTGGAGGTGATAGGGAGCGTATCCTTAAGCAAAAGGAAGCATATTGGATCCATAAGTTGGATTCCATGTATCCAAATGGTTTAAATAGAGAGTTGGACCTATCAGTCTTCCTGTAGTTATATTGTTTTTTTGTGTGCCATGCCAAGATACAGATATAGTACTAACAAGAAATTGAAACATTTTATATAATATTCCTTTAATATTGTTCTTTTTCCATGTATATACTAAATAAGGGTAGCAGCCTTCCAGTTTCTACGTATAAAAAAATGTACATTTATTCATTAATTTTTGCATTAATTATTATATTTTTTATGTGTGTATATATATTATATTTTAATATTTGAGGTATTATGTATTCATATTGTGTTTACATAGACACAAAAATTTCAAGTACACCGATCATCCAAATATACAAAGCATTGAATAAATATTTTCACTGTCCATTAGAGGGCACTGTTAAGTATACATATTGACAGGAATGAACAGGTAATCAGTGATTGGTTGGATATGCCTTTAAATCTAGGCTCAGGTGTATTGTGAAATATGCATGATTAAGGTATAGCGTTCCCGAAACGTCACATGTTATGCTGTCCATGAAAGCTTAATAAAGGACATTTTATTCAAGGTGCTGTGGAACTGCCTTTTTGTACATATGTAGAGCTAAATGGTCGCTAGCTCATCCAACGTGCACCTGGCCAACTGGCCGCATCCTAGTTTGCTGGATCCACCTACCATTGTTCGTGACTACTTCATTCGACCACGGACCCGGGCAAACTTCTGGATTACATTTATACCCTGAATATGGAGAAGCTACATAAGACGGATGGTACTAAAGTGTTTATGTACACAGAAACAGAGGCTGCTCATATTACCACTTTGACCAGGGGCTCCAGGGATTTTTTAAAAACCATACCGGTACAAGATCATGAAAAGAGGTATGAGAACCTAAGGAGCAAAAATACAGCTTGGGACTTACACATTACCACCCTCTCTGAATACCATAGGGTGAAGAGAATACCTCAGGGCTTGAGAATGAGCACCCGGCCCACTTTATTACGTGAGAATGAAGAGTATTGTGGAAAATTTGAGGCAATACTTAATAAGTGCTCATATGATCTTATTACGCTTACGGTTGAATACTTGTTAAAAGATGTTGAGCAGCAAGAAATGGAGATCGAAGCATGCAAGGTGGAACTTACCAAACTGTTGTCACCAGAAATACTCAACGATTACATCAAGAAAACAGATGAAAAGATTGCACAACTGAAAAAAGATATTCAGGAGCGGGAAAGGCTCAAGTTTATCCAAGACGAGGACGATTATATCCGAGGCAATGTTTACAAGTGGAAAGCCGGGTATATGAGTTTGAATAGGGGATTCCCTAATACGTCACAGGGACGTCAACATCGCTCAACCAACCGGCAACATAGACGGAGAGAAGGAAGTGGAGTTACCACAGACCAGTCCTCTGGATCGTCTTCACCGTCATCGGCTTTTTTATCCAGCGACGAAGCAGGCACCGTGGCGGACGGAAGCATAGACGCTGAAAACAACAAGCGGATGAAAACAAGGGGCTAAGGAACTCGGAAGATGGGATCACGGAAACAGTGATCAATATCTCCAAAGAGACTCTGGGTACTAGTGAGTATAATCTGCTAGAAAAAGGACTCTCCTTTTGGACATATAAAGCGCTGGACTTATTTCAGTTAAATAAAGATCTGTATAGATTTTTTAGGAGCATAAAGTTACGATTATTTTTTGATGGCAACAGTAACAATGATAAGTTTAACAAGTCTAAAAATATGTATATATAAACATATGTAGAGCTAAATGGTCGCTAGCTCATCCAACGTGCACCTGGCCAACTGGCCGCATCCTAGTTTGCTGGATCCACCTACCATTGTTCGTGAACATCTCAGATATAGCAGAGCGTACAAAATGTTTAAACCCTGAAGCAAAACCTGCAGAAATTCCCTGAGTAGAACTAACAGAGAGAGGACAGATACGCTTAAGAGCAAGAGCAGCACTGGACTGGTTAGATTGTATAACGTGATCTCTACATGAATGTGCAAAGCTGTCAGGGATTATATCAACCAGTTGCAAAAAGCACACTTAATATTAATAGGAAAGTGTTCAGAGGATCTAGCTTCTGAGGTACTAGTATTAGCAGAAGAGGGGACAAAGTAACCTTAAACCCAAATAAAGCAGCTCTTGGTAGTAATGAAAAACATAAATTATGCTTACCTGATAATTTCATTTCCATCTGTTTAAGGAGAGTCCACAGCTTCATTCATTACTTGTGGGAAATACAGAACCTGGCCACCGGGAGGAGGCAAAGACACCCCAGCCAAAGACTTAAATACCTCCCCCACTCCCCCATTCCCCAGTCATTCTGCCGAGAGAACAAGGAACAGTAGAAAAAATATCAGGGTATAAATGGTGCCAGAAGAAGAACAAAATAAATTTAGGCCCGCCCAACGGAGAACTGTGAGGGAGCCGTGGACTCTCCTCGTACAGATGGAAATGAAATTATCAGATAAGCATAATTTATGTTTTCCATCTTAATATGAGGAGAGTCCACGGATTCATTCATTACTTGTGGGAAATAAATATCCAAGCTCTAGAGGACACTGAATAAAAATGGGAGGGTAAAAAAAAAGACGTGGACCCTAGTCTGAGGGCACCACAGCCTGCAAAACCTTTCTCTCAAAATCTGTTTCAACCGAAGCAAAAACGTCAAATTTGTAAAACTTTGAAAAATTATGTAAGGAGGACCAGATAGCCGCCTTACAAATCTGCTCCATAGAGGCCTCATTCTTGAAGGTCCAAGAAGAAGCAACAGCTCTAGTTGAGTGAGCTGTAATCCTCTGAGGAGGCTTATGTCATGCTGTCTCATAATCCAAGCGAATCATGCTCCTCAGCCAAAAAGATAGGGAAGTTGAAGAAGCCTTCTGCCCTTTGCGCTTCCCAGAATAGACAACAAACAATGCTGAAGTCTCTCTGAAATTCATCGTAGCCTGAAGATAACATTTAAAAGCTAGAACCACATCCAAGTTATGAAGCAACCGTTACTTTGACGAAGAAGGGTTAGGACACAAGGAAGGAACTACAATCTCCTGATTAATGTTGCGATCAGACACAACCTTAGGGAGAAATCCCAACCCAGTGCAAAGGACAGCCTTATTGGCATGAAAAACCAGGTAAGGAGGCTCACATTGCAAGGTCGCCAACTCAGAAACTCTGCGTACTGAAGCAATAGCCAGTAGAAAAAGAACTTTCCAAGACAGTATCTTAATGTCAAGAGAATGCATAGGCTCAAATGGAGCCCTCTGCAAAAACCTAAGAACCAGATTCAAACTCTGAGGAGCAGAATGTCTAAATACAGGTCTGATCCTGGATAGAGCCTAAACAAAAGACTGTATATTAGGAAGTTCAGCAAGCTTCTTGTGTAACAACACAGATAGAGCCGAAATCTGTCCCTTTAAGGAACTTGCGGCAAGTCCCTTCTCCAAACCGTCTTGGAGGATGGAAAGTATCCTGGATACTCTGACCTTATGCCTGGAATATCCACGAGTCTCACACCAGAGTAAGTAGGTCCTCCACACGTTATGACAGATGCGTCGGGTGACCGGCTTCCTGGCTTGAATGAGAGTATCAATCAAACTCTCAGAAAACCCTCTCCTGGCTAAGACCAAGTATTCAATCTCCACGCAGTCAGCCTCAGAGAATCTAGATTTTGATGCACAAAGGGGCCCTGTACCAGGAGATCCCTGTGATATGGCAAACTCCAGGGAGGAGACAATGACATCCCCACCAGATCCACAAACCACATCCTCCACAGCCACGACGGAGGAATCAGAATAGTTGATGCTTGCTCCTGCTTGATGTAGGCCACTACACAAGGTAGACGTGGTAATGGTGGAAATATGTAGACTAGGTTGAATCTAAGGCATCTATCAGTTATGCCTGGGGGTCCTTGGACCGCGACCCATATCTGGGTAGCTTGAAGTTGAGTCTGGACGCCATGAGATCTATCTCCGGAGTCCCCCATCTGTTACAAATCTCCGCAAACACTTCGGGGTGAAGAGACCATTCCCCTGGATGAAACGATTGTCTGCTCAGATAATCCGCTTCCCAGGTGTCCACACCCGGGATGTGGATCACTGACAGCGAGCAGTTGTGGGTCTCCACCCACTCCAGAATCCGAGATACTTCCCTCATGGCTAGGGAGCTTCTTGTTCCTCCCTGATGGTTGATGTAAGCCACCGAGGTAATGTTGTCCGACTGGAATCTGATGAACTGAGACGAACCCAGGAGGGTCCAGGATGTTGATTGGAAGAATTGACTCCTCCTGATTCCACCTGCGCTGTGCCTTCCTGGCACCCCAAACAGCTCCCCATCCTGAGAGGCTCGCGTCCATAGTCACAATCTCTTAGGATGGTCTCAGGAAGGATGTCACCTGGGACATCTGATCTGGACGGAGCCACCAAGAGAGGGATTCCCTCAACCGGTTGTCCAGAGAGATCTTTTGGGATAGATCTGAGTGATCGCTGTTCCATTGCCTCAGCATGCACAACTGAAGAGGTCGTAGATAGAACCTGGCGAATGGAATTACATCTATACTGGATACCATGAGCCCAATCACCTCCATACACCGGGCCACAGATGGCATTGAGGAGGTCTGAAGTGCAAGACAGCTGGAGGCAATTTTGCAACGTCTCTGGTCTGTCAGGAATATCTTCATGGATATGGAGTCTATTATCGTGCCCAGGAACTCCACTCTGGTACTGGGAACCAGAGAACTATTTCCTGAGTTTATCTTCCATTCATGAGATCGAAGAAGTAGAAGAGCTCTCGAATGATCCTCTGCCAGCCGGCAGGACGGAGCCTGGACCAGGATGTCGTCCAGATAAGGTGCTACTGCAATACCTCTGGATCTTGCTACTGCAAGCAAATCTCCCAAAACCTTCATAAAGACTCTTGGAGCAGTAGCCAGACTGAAGGGGAGAGCTACAAACTGGAAGTGCTGGTCCAGAAAAGCAAATCTTAAGAACTTGAAGTGATCCATGTGTATTGGCATATGAAGGTAAGCGTCCTTCAAGTTTATCGTAGTCATGAACTGACTCTCTTGAACTAAGGGTAGAATAGACCTTATCGTCTCCATCTTGAACGATGGGACCAACAGAAACTTATTTAAGCACTTTAGGTCTAGAATCTGGCGAAAGTTCCCTCCTTCTTTGGGACCACAAAAAGGTTTAAATAGTACCCTAGACCTCTTTCTGCTAGAGGTACCGGTACAATTACTCCTAGAGAGGAGAGATCCCTCACGCACTCTAGGAAGGCATCTCATTTCTCTGGTCTTGACGATAGATTTAACAAGAGGAATCTGCCCCTGGGAGGGTGAGTTTTGAAACCTATCCTGTAACCCTGGGCAATAACCTCCAGAACCCAAGGATCCTGCCCATCTCTCGTCCAAGCCTCTGCGAAAAGAGATAATCTGCCCCCTACGAGATCCAGAGATAAATCGGGGGCCGCCCCTTAATGCCGATTTTGTCTTGGCAGGCTTCTTGCTCTGCTTGGCTTTATTCCAAGACTGAGATGGTTTCCAAGATCCCGTGGACTGCACAGGCTTCGCGGCAGGCTGCTGTAGTTGGGACTTGTCTGAACGAAAGGGACATAAAATAGGATCCTTAGGTTTATTCTTCTTATCCTTGCCCCCCGTGAGCGTGGATATGATAGAGTCCAGACCTGGACCGAAAATAACCTTTCCCTTAAACGGAAGGGAAAGTAATCTTGATTTGGACATCATGTCAGCAGACCACAACTTCAACCACAGGGCCCTCCGGATCAGAGCAGAAAAGCCTGATGTCTTGGCATTGAAGCGAATAATCTGCATATTTGCATCACAGATTAAAAAATTAGCTACCCTCAGGGCCTTAATTCTTTCCTGTATCTCATCGAGGGGAGTCTCCACCTCGATCATCTCTGACAGAGAGTCACACCAATAGGTAGTGGCTCCCGCAACCGCAGCAACCGCCGCTGAAGGCTGAAATACAAACCCCGTTGTCAGGTTTTTTTTACCTGTTTTGTTTGCCATGCGCTGCTAGCAGCCATTTTACTCACCTCTCTTGCTGACTCTGGTGCATACTGTGTGATGCTGCTAATTTCCTACACTTCCTTTTATGGCCAGGCTGGTGTACATCATCCGTGTGAGACAGGATGCAGTCTCAGAATTGGGATGTCATCACTTATTATTTAAAGGGCCTCTGTTTAGTATGCTTTGCCATTGCGTTGTCTCAGACCTGTTTGTGAGAGCTCCTGTGTATTACCTGGCTGTCTGATGTCCCTCCTGGTTCCTGATCCCTGGCTTGTTCCTGACTCTGCTATTCTCCTTGTTCCTGATTCCAGCTCGTCTGACTACTCGCTTTGGCTCCTGACTCAGCTCGTCTGACTACCAGCTCTGGTTTTGATTCCTGGCTTGTTATTTGACTTGTGGACTTTTTATTATTTTTTGCTATTAATAAAGATGTGATTATTTTTGCACTTCTCGTCTCAGTCTGATTCCTGGCACCCTGACATTACGCAAGGGCCATGAATCCTAATGGTGCTAATAATCCACCTTTACCTGCCATAATTTCCAGGATGGATGAACAGGATCACCGCTTGGATCAATTTGCACTAGGCCTGCAAACCCTGCTGACTCGCACTGCACATTTGGACCAAAGTGTCCCGCAAGTTATGGCTGCTCCTGTTTCCGCTGCTGCACCTAGTTCTACCAGGAGCATGTCCGGTTCTGCACGTCTACCTCAGCGTTATGGAGGCAATCCCATTCAGTGCAGAGGGTTTTTGAACCAGGTGGGCATTTACTTTGAGATGTTACCTCAGGCGTTTCCCTCTGACAGAGCTAAGGTGGGATTTCTCATCTCGTTACTCTCTGACACAGCTCTTGCCTGGGCTAATCCTTTGTGGGAGACTAATAAACCTGTGATTTCAAATTACCCTGAATTTGTGGCCTCCTTTCAAGGGTATTTGATGTTCCGGCTCGCTCCTCCTCTGCGGCTAAACGACTCATGTCCATTCAGCAAGGTACAAGATCTGTTGCTCAGTATGCCATTGAGTTCCATATGCTTGTCGCAGAGGTAGGTTGGAACAATGAAGCCCTTGTTGCCGGCTTCTTTCATGGGCTCTCTGATGCGATTAAAGACAAAGTTGCTGCCAAAGATTTACCAGAAGATTTCAAAGCATTGGTGTCTTTTTTGATCCTAATTGACATCAGACTAAGTGAGAGGCCCTCTTTCAAGGAGCGCTTGCGGAAGCCTCCTGTTCTGTTGTCTCCTATGTGTTCATTCCCACCCATGCCTCCCTCTCCTCCCATGCCTCCTGGTCCCGAGTCACTAGGTACTGCTGAGCCGATGCAGTTGGGATTCACGCATCTCTCCGCGGCGGAGAGGGCGTTTAGGAGGAGGGAGGGGCTCTGCCTCTATTGTGGGTTACAGGGCCACCTTTTGAAGTCTTGTCCTAAACGGCCGGGAAACGCTCACACCTAAGGTCCTGTCGGGGGCAGACCTTGGGTGGTTTATCCTTGTCCCTGGAACCGCTAAAGGAGAAACCTTTGGTCACGGTTGTCCTTTCCTGGGTGGACTCCTCCATAGTCACCCAGGCTCTTGTTGACTCTGGTGTTGCGGGCTATTTCATTGACAGTGCTTTTGTATCAAAGCACTCCATTCCTGTTTTGCCTCGGTCCATTCCGCTTGCTATTGAGGCCATTGATGGCAGGCCCCTTCAGCCCGCACTCGTTACTTACGAAACTGCTCCGTTATCCATGGCTGTTGGGGCTCTCCATTTTGAAACCCTCCAGTTCTAGGTGATAAACTCTCCGCATTTTCCGGTTGTTCTGGGTTATCCCTGGCTCCAAAAGCACAATCCCAGTCTCGACTGGCGCAGGTCCGAAATTTTGTTGTGGTCTCCACAATGTATTTTCACTTGTCTTCGGAAACCAGTTAAAGTCTTGTGCACTTCTTCGGTATCTCAATTGCCAGAGGAGTACCGAGAATTCCTAGATGTTTTTGACAAGGTGCATGCCGGTACGTTGCCTCCTCACCGGTCTTACGATTGTGCCATAGACCTGCAACCCGGAGCCATTCCTCCTCTGGGTCGGGTTTACCCTCTGTCTGTTGCGGAGAATTGTGCTATGGAAGAGTATGTTGCAGATGCTCTGTCGCAGGGGATCATCCGCAAATCCTGCTCTCCTGCAGGGGCTGGCATCTTCTTTGTGAAGAAAAAGGGTGACAAGTTAAGACCATGCATCGATTATAGGGGTCTTAATCATCTTACCTTTAAGAATGCTTACCCTATTCCGCTCATTATGGAACTCTTTGACCGCCTCAAGGGAGCTATGGTTTTACTAAACTTGATTTGAGAGGAGCGTACAATCTCGGTAGGATCAAGGAGGGCCACGAATGGAAAACAGCATTTAACACCAGGATCGGGTATTATGAGTATCTTAGATTATGGAATTCTTAATGGTGAGCAAATTGCCCCTTGCACTATCACCTATCTGCTCCCAAAGACAGATACATAAAGGAAAGATACAAGAAATATATAAATTGGTGAGAGTGCGCTAGCAGCAGCAGGGGATGTGTCACTGGTATAGGCAAATATATAAAATCAATAAAGCAAATAAGTGATAAAATACAAACACATTTATATCAATAAACACATAGGTAAAATCCTGAATTGGTTCGATTGTGCTAAACAGCAGCAGGGAATTTGTCACTGATATAGGCAAATGTTGTTTGAATATATTATGAAATCAATAAAGCAAATTTGTTATAAAATACAAACACATTTATTTAAATAAATAAACACATAGATAAAATCCTGAATTGGTTCGATTGTGCTAAACAGCAGCAGGGAATGTGTCACTGATATAGGCAAATGTTGTTTGAATATATTATGAAATCAATAAAGCAAATTTGTTATAAAATACAAACACATTTATTTCAATAAACACATAGGTAAAATCCTAATTTTATGACCGGTCTTAAATATTTAAGAACTTAAAGAGTAAAGGCAAGTATTTCAATAATTTAAAAATGCTATTGCATAGAGTTAAAAGAAAATTGGGGATTTACATATACAACTTGTTTGCAAGTTTAGAAATATAGTGGTGCACCACTCTTTATGTTGCGGTAGTAGCTCAATAGCTGATATATCACCAATCCACCTTATTATTTTGGTACAAAAGGTTTGACTGTTTGCACACAAAACAAAGTAAAGTCACACTTTGAGAAGAAAAGTAAAAAATATGTGTATATATATGAATCATTTCAATAAACGACTAGTCCCAATTGTATTTTCCTTTAAATATACGTTCCTTGTGCCTGTATAATTTCTTAGTTCTGTAGTTTATAAAGTGCCCAGTTTCATTTTGATGTAATAGTTCATGGTTGGATCGTGTGTATAATTGGCAATATCGGCTACTTTACCTCTGCATGCCTTTCGGTCTCTTCGTGGGTATGTCTCCTCCACTCACCTTCTGGCATAGGTAATGCTGCAGCCTCGCTGATAGTTGTTTGATGTCACACACCAATTTTTTCTAATGAAAGTAGATCCGGCTTCCACTCTGCGCAGAGAGTATCTGTAGTTTTGGATGAAGAAAAATAGTGCCAATGCAATCCTTTGCAATCCTTGGCCACTATGTATTCCTTTTGTTGGGCAAAGTTAGATTCCTGTAGGCAGTAGGACCATCAACGCGTTTCACCACTTGCTGTGGCTTTCTCAAGATCATCTTGAGAAAGCCACAGCAAGTGGTGAAACGCGTTAATGGTCCTACTGCCTACAGGAATCTAACTTTGCCCAACAAAAGGAATACATAGTGACCAAGGATTGCAAAGGATTGCATTGGCACTAATTTTCTTCATCCAAAACTACAGATACTCTCTGCGCAGAGTGGAAGCCGGATCTACTTTCAGGAGAAAAAAATGGTGTGTGACATCAAACGACTATCAGCGAGGCTGCAGCATTACCTATGCCAGAAGGTGAGTGGAGGAGACATACTCACGAAGAGACCGAAAGGCATGCAGAGGTAAAGTAGCCGATATTGCCAATTATACACACAATCCAACTACGAACTATTACATCAAAATGAAACTGGGCACTTTATAAACTAAAGAACTAAGAAATTATACAGGCACAAGGAACGTATATTTAAAGGAAAATACAATTGGGACTAGTCGTTTATTGAAACGATTCATATATATACACATATTTTTTACTTTTCTTCTCAAAGTGTGACTTTACTTTGTTTTGTGTGCAAACAGTCAAACCTTTTGTACCAAAATAATAAGGTGGGCAGCTATCACCTCCATAATACAGACATATGCCAAGATGGAACAGGGTTTCTACTTCAATATGGATAAAGAAGATCTCTACTGGCAGATCTGGGAACCTTGGTTTTATTACCAAGAAAACTCTAGATAGATGGGCGGACCCTGACTTTTGTTACAGACCCCTCCATCTGCTCTCTTTTATCTGCAATCGCTGACCCATACTCTCTCCCCTCCTTTTTCTGTTTCCCTATCCCCCACCCTCTCTTCTCACAATATGCAACCTACTTTCCCTACCCCAGTCCTTTCTTTCTACTGCTCCTATTTCTTCTGGGGCGGCTTGCCCCGCCTGGAGATGCACACTGGAATTGATCCGTCGGGTCACTGAGAGAAGCATGGTAATGGTTTTCCCTAGACTGACTTGTTGAAATTACTACAATGTTGAGTTAATACCTATGATTATTGTATTCTACCAATCACTATAATTAAGATCGGTCAAAATGTAATGTCCTTTTTTATATGTTTATGTAAACTGAAAAACCCTTGCGGGTATATGATATGACCTGTGTTTGCTTATGATGGCATTCTCACTGTGATTTCAGAAAAACCTATGTATATACAAGAAACTGTCTAATATGTTATTGTTATTAACAAGTTTATCTTAAAATAAAAACTACTTTTGAAAAAAAAAAAAAGGTGTATTGGTGATATATCAGCTATTGAGCTACTACCGCAACATAAAGAGTGGTGCACCACTATATTTATAAACTTGCAAACAAGTTGTATATGTAAATCCCCAATTTTCTTTTAACTCTATGCAATAGCATTTTTAAATTATTGAAATACTTGCCTTTACTCTTTAAGTTCTTAAATACTTAAGACCGGTCATAAAATTAGGATTTTACCTATGTGTTTATTGAAATAAATGTGTTTGTATTTTATAAAAAATTTGCTTTATTGATTTCATAATATATTCAAACAACATTTAATTATGAGTATCTTGTAATGCCCTTTGGCCTATGTAATGCTCCTGCTGTTTTCCAGGAATTTATTAATGATGTCCTACGAGATATGTTGCAACAGTGTGTTGTGGTGTACTTGGACGACATCCTCATACACTCACCCACACAAGGCTCATCATTCTGATGTTACACAGGTTCTTCAGAGACTACATGAGAACGGCCTGTTTTGTAAACTCGAGAAATGTGAGTTCCATCAGACTCAAGTAACCTTCCTAGGTTATGTTATCTCCGTTGTAGGGTTTTTCATGGATCCTGACAAGTTATCTGCAGTTCTGCAGTGGCCTCGCCTAGTTGGTCTTCAGTCTATTCAACGTTTTTTGGGGTTTGCCAATTACTATAGAAAGTTTATTAAAAAAATGTATTTCTTTAAAAAGAATATTATACTCCTGCAGAGACCCAGCAATTTTTATATTTGTGATATCTGTCTCTCTAGGACAGTTATAGCAATAAAGCTGCAAATTGCACAAGGCTAGCACACAAGCTTACAAGAACAGCACAGCAGACACACAGCGGGGAAAAGCACGGCAACAGTTAGAAGCACCTAATAATCTTCCAAGCCGTATTATAATGTCTACTGGATGTCGGGATGCACTGCTGCCCAACATGAGGAGCCAAGTGCTTTATATGGGTCTCAAGGATTTACTGGAGGAATATGGGAAGAAGATGTGCGAGAGGCTTGATGCCCTTATAGGCACAATACAAGCGGCTCGTACACGTGACGACAATGCTGCAGAGAAGCGCATAGAAATACGGGAGCCGCAAAGCAACAAGGTGCCTGCAGCTCTCCAGGCGCCCTCCTCGCCATTGACAACAGCAGATGCAAGCCTTGAGATGGAGCCTCACTTTTCCTCTGCTGCTTCAAGCGGACTGTCTACATGGAAGAGAATACAGATTGACCACCCGCGCATACAGCCCGGCACCTCAGGGCGCTGCAGTTTTCATGTCACCCCCAACAAGCTCTTCTCTGTCAACAGCTTTACAGGCTTACCACAGCCTCCTTGCTGGGAACACCGCCAGTCACTATTGCAGTATCAGGCTATGTGTCATTACTCCTCTTTGGATATCTGTTCCGATTTACGAGCCATGTTTAGTCTGATGCAGTCAATTAAAGCAGGTATTGGTTAGGGGGAGCGCTTGGGGAGAGGCGATTTTGGGTGTACTACACATGTCAAGACTGCCAAACATCTTGAGGATTCCCACTGCTACACTCCGCACAGCACACAAATCTAATGTTTTACCTTTTTCTGGCTCCTGTGTGTATCTACACAACTGCAAATTTTTGTGATGTAACAGTATTTGTTTTTCTTTTTTTCCTTACTCTGTGTTCTGTTTTATCTGGAGACGCATGATAAGCCTATAGCTGTTTGCTGTAATATACTGCATTTATAACAAATTCTTTATAGGGAACTATGTGGGTTTGCATGTATGGTCTGTCTCATCCGCTTGTGTGGTGAAGTATTAATGCATTTTTTACTGACTAAGGTGTGGATTAGTGCTGAGTAGTATCATTTTGAGTGTTGGAGCTCTTCCATGCTTGGATTTGGCAACTTATAACTGTATGATGATCCATTTATATACTGTTCGTAAGTTAATCCAATCAATGATATAGTGTCAATAGATAGATAACAAACCCAGCATCCTTGGAGTCTCTAATGTGTTACTTCTGGGAACTTCTGACTTCTCGCTCCGTTCCCCCATCCCTTTCCCCCCTTCCCCCCCTTCTTTGTTGAAACATATGCCCTAAATCAGTACCTGTGTAAAGACTTTGCTCCTGCCCTAAAATGGTTAAAAATACGTCTAAACGACGGCCTTTAGGCCTGAAAATCCATCTAGCAAAGACTTTAAGGACATTGGACTTATGGGACACTCAAATGGTTTCCTGAGAGGATTTTCAGAGCATATCAAATCAGTTACTGTACTTTGTGAATGTATGATGTTTATCACATTATAGTAATACAATCGTTTATATTACCTCAAATATGTAAATATGAAGTGTTTAGTGCACCACTGCTGTGTGTAATGATCACTAGACAGTCCTGGATGACCTTCCTGTGAGGATTTTCAGATCATAACAAATAAGCTATTGTACTTTGTGCATGTATGATGTTTTTCACATGATAGTATTATAGGCATTTTTATTGCCTTCAATATGTACTTATGTGGTGTTTAGTGCACCACAGTTGTATGTAATAATTACTAAACAGTCCTGGAGGACCTTCCTGAGAGGATTTTCAGTGCATAACAAATTAGCTACTGTACTTTGTGAATGTATGTTGTTTTTCCCATGATAGTAATATGATCATTTTTGTTGTCTTAAATAGGTATTTGTGCAATGTTTAATGCACCACAATTGTGTGTAATAATTACTAGACAGTTCTGGATAACCTACATGAGCATAATATTTAGCCCTAGAATTGTCTCTGTGTGGGGAAACACAGCATTTAATGATAGACCTAACTATGGATAGCATTGTCTAAATCCCACTTTAGCAGTGGGGGAGGTCCTGGTCTTTTGTATATAACTCCCTGTCAAAGTGTATTTGAACTAAAGCATGTGTGAGTTCTTATTAGACATATTACAGCTGATCCTTAGCAAATCTTCTGTGGGGTCATTTAATTTTTTGCTATTATATGATCTGTATAACTAAGTCCCCCCATAAACTGAATATCTATAAGGGCTTAATGTGATTCTGTGTAGTGACCTTAGATACCTACCTAATGTTACCTAATTACCAGCTATGCCCGACTTGTATAATTGCTTCTGTGTATTCTATGTGATTGTTATCTATAGGCCCAAAAGTGGTCTATATCCCGCTAAACCCCTCAGTTAGTGTGATGTGTAATCGAGGGTCCAAAAGCGGCCTGAGCAATTATGGAGGGACAAAAATAGAGGGTGGCGGAGAGGTTGCTCCCCAGTTTGCCTACCATACTGTGAGATATTCTTGTTAGTCGATATATGTGTATATGTTTCATTGAGTAACCTGTATGTTGTATACTTTATTACCCTCAATAAATATAAATTAAAAAAAAAAAAAAAAAAAAATGTATTTCTTTGTCAAACCTATCACAGACATGACCCGTAAAGAGAATGATCCACTCCATTAGTCACCTACTGTCATTAAGGCCTTTGATAGTCTTAAGATTGCCTATGCTGCTGCTCCAGTTCTGGCTCATCCTAACCCTGTCCTGCCTTTCATTCTTGAGGTCGATGCGTCTGAGACTGGAGTAGGTGCCCTCTTGTCTCAACGTCCTACACCTGACGGTTCCTTGCATCCGTGTGGTTTCTTCTCTAAGAAATTGTCTCCAGCAGAGTGCAATTATGAAATTTGCAACAGGGAATTACTGGCCATAATTTTGGCACTCAAGGAATGGAGGCATCTTCTCGAGGGTACTAGCGTGCCAGAGCTCATTCCTACTGACCACTAGAATTTAACTTATCTATCTGAAGCAAAGCGTTTGTTGCCCCGACAGGCCAGATTGGCGCTATTTTTGTCTCGGTTTAATTATGTGGTCTCCTACCTGCCTGGTAGTAAGAATGTTAGGGCTGATGCCCTCTCTCGACAATTTTCCCCTCTGTCTAAGGAGGAGTCTATAACTACTCCAGTTATACTTCCTGACCATATTTTGGCTACCATACGTACTAATTTGACTTCTCCCTTGGGGGAGGAGATCCTGGCTGCACAAACCAATGCACCTCCTGAGAAACCTAGTGGTAAGTGTTTTGTTCCTGAGAATCTTTGAACTAAACTTTTGCACACTTACCACTATCCTAAAGCCGCAGGTCACCCAGGCAAGAACCAAATGATTTGGTAGGTCACTCGACAATTCTGGTGACCAGGTCTTCGTTCTGATGTTGCTGCGTATGTGGCCTCCTGCTCAGTTTGTTCACAGAATAAGACTCCTCAACGTCTTCCTATGGGTCTTATTCAACCTATTGCTAATGGTGAGCATCCTTGGACACATCTTTCCATGGACTTCATTGTCGAGCTCCCTGTTTCCAATGGCAATACTATTATCCTTATGGTGGTTGACCGTTTTTCTAAAATGTCACATTGCATTCCCTTGAAGAAGTTGCCTACCACTCAGGAGCTTGCTTCAATTTTTGCCCGGGAGGTCTTCCATTTACATGGGTTACCCAAGGAGATAGTATCGGACTGGGGTAGTCAGTTTGTCTCCAGATTTTGGCATTCCTTTTGTGCTCAAATGGGGATCCAGCTTTCCTTCTCCTCGGCATATCACCCTTAATCCAATGGGGCTGCGGAAAGGTCTTATCAAGCTCTGGAACAGTTCCTCCATTGCTATGTCTCAGATCACCACAATAATGGGTCTGAACTGTTACTTGGGCAGAGTTTGTTCGTAATAGTGCTATTAATGCTTCCTCCAAGTTATCCCTGTTCATGGCAAATTATGGGTTTAATCCTTGTTGCCCGATTCATTCATGTCTCAGGGTATTCCGGCTTTGGAGGAGCATCTCCGGCAACTCCGTTCCAAGTGGGTGCAGATTCAGGATTGCCTTCATCGTTCTATGCAGCGCTAAAAGTTCCAGGCTGATCGTAGGCGTCTGCCAGCGCCTTCCTACCAGGTTGGTGAGTTTGGCTGTCCTCCCGCAACTTGAATCTTCGTGTGCCTTCCAATAAACTGGCTCCCCGTTATGTTGGTCCTTTTCGAATACTCTACGCTTTTGACCTTCCTGCTGCAATGCGCATCTCCAATGTTTTTCATGTCTCCCTCTTGAAACCATTGGTTTGTAATTGGTTTACACTTTGTTGCCTCGTCCCCATCCTATCTTTGTTGACAACCATGAGGAGTATGAGGTCAGCAGCATTATTGACTCTCGAATGTCCAGGGGCTGCGTACAGTATTTGGTTCACTGGAGGGGCTACGGTCCGGAGGAGCATTAATGGGTTCCCTCCTCTGATGTTCATGCTCCCGCCCTCCTCCATGCCTCCATGCCCATTTCCCCAATAAGCCTTTTGTCCTCCCGTGGGGAGGGGTCATTGAGGGGAGGGTACTGTCAGGGATTTTTACCTGTTTTGTTTGCCATGTGCTGCTGGCAGCCCTTTTACTCACCTCTCTTGCTGACTCTGGTGCATACTGTGTGATGCTGCTCATTTTCTGCACTTCCTTTTATGGCCAGACTGGTGTACATCATCCGTGTGAGACAGGATGCAGTCTCAGAATTGGGATGTCATCACTTATTATTTAAAGGGCCTCTGTTCAATATGCTTTGCCCTTGTGTTGTCTCAGACCTGTTTGTGAGAGCTCCTATGTATTACCTGGCTGTCTGATGTCCCTCCTGGTCCCTGATCCCTGGCTTGTTCCTGACTCTGCTGTTCTCCTTGTTCCTGATTCCGGCTCGTCTGACTACTCGCTTTGGCTCCTGACTCAGCTCTGGTTTTGATTCCTGGCTTGTTATTTGACTTGTGGACTTTTTATTATTTTTTGCTATTAATAAAGGTGTGATTATTTTTGCACTTCTCATCTCAGTCTGATTCCTGGCACCCTGACACCCGTGTGCTGAAACATCTTTCTTAACAGGGTCTCTAATTTCTTTTACATGGGTTCCTTAAACAACAAACTATCCTTGAGTGGGATAGTGGTGCACTTAGCGAGTGTGGAGATAGCTCCATCTACCTTAGGGACAGATCCCCACAATTCTAGCTGAGAATCAGGAACCGGGAACAATTTCTTAAATGAAGAAGGGTAGAAAGGTAAACCAAGTCTCTCCCATTAATTCTTTATAATATTCACCATCTTTACGGGAACCGGCAAAGTCTGGGACACCACCCTGTCCTCATGGACCTTGTCAAGCTTAGGAATAGAAGGTTCCTCTGGTAACTTCGGTTCCGGAACCTCTAGAGTAGCTAACACATCTTTTAATAAAAAGCGTAAGTGCTCCATCCTAAACCTAAAGTCTGGTTCCTCCGCAGCCAGAGGTTTAGAGGCCGCAGATTTCGACCCAGAGAAAGAGTCCTCTGAAGTATCGGAGTCCTCTGCATCAGCAGATAATCTAGTCTCAGATACATCCAACGGAGTAGAATTGGTTCTCAACCAAAGTGACCTCAAGGCCCGGTAAATTTTAGCTAGACATGTCCGGGGCCCAGTAGTTTATATATATATATATATATATATATATATATATATATATATATATATATATATATATATATATATATATAGTGAGCAGCAGGGGTGGGCTGATTAGCCAGGCAAATAGGACCTGGGCCGAGGGACCAGCAAGTAAGGAGGCCCACAAATGGTATCTCCACGGATCTTGGTGCATTCCTTAAGCTGGAGTTTTCAGTTGCCCTATCAGTAACTAAGCAAATAAGTGTGGGTTTAGTGGGGGCACTGGCAGGGGTCTGTCGCTGTGAGGGCCATGGAGTGTGGGGTCTGGCCCTGGAGGTTGGGTGCCCTTTCTCTGGCCCTTAATGTTGGGGGTCCTGGCTCTGTAGGATGAGGGGCCTGTTGGGGGCAGGGCAGGAAGGCTACCATGTACATTTGCATACCATTTAATACATTTTGGTCAGTGTGAGACAGTGTTCCTGGGGCCTTGATTGGTCTCAGTCTGCACCTGGTTTGCAGTGGGGTAAGAGTGTGCAGTGGGGGCATGACAGGTCAGGGCCCACCAGCAGGGCTATCACGGCCCGGTACTGGGCCACGGCCCGGCTGTTGAGAAACCAGGGTCACACCTGGGAAGGATAGCAATGTTTAACCTTTCGCTTGTGCTTAGCAGTGTGAGGTAAAGCACTGAAGGCTGCAGACACCGCCATTTGTAACTGATCAGCAAAATCTGGTGGCCACAGGGCCCACCCCGCAGGAGGATTAGTAGTGCACTGGGGAGCTGCATGTGTAATCAGAGATGATTGTAGGTTACACACCCCGCTGAACGGAGACCCCTCAGAGGTGGACGGCTCAGTGGTACTAAACATCTTGTTCTTTTTAGATCAGTATTTTATTAAGGCATGTGGAACATAGTAGAGCAGGGGGATATACCGTAGCCTCCTCAATAAGATTTAGGCAAAGAGGGATTACTCTCTAATGCATCAGAGTCCTCCATAGCTTGGGCATTTAATATGGACTATAGAAAAAATAAATGGCACGTTTATACCCCACCTCCTATGACACAGGCCCACAAAGAAACCGCTTTCGTCTCCTGCAACCGACGGTCAGGAAAAGGAAGAGAATGAGGCCACACCCGGTCACATGGAGTGCCATGCAGAACCGCCCCTGCAGCCGAGAAAAAGCATGACAAACTAAACAGGCTGTGCAGTAATAAAAATGAAGGAAGAACCTGACTGTTCACACATTGTCAGAGCTACATCTCACACATGTCACAGCAAAAAACACAATAAAGTAATCATGTATACATTCCGTCCTGTTCAATAATCACCTTCCAGAGATATTAACCCCTGATTCTATGCAGATAAAAGGAGTCACACTGTGACCCTGTCTTCTTGCGTTATCATTACAGGTATAAAAAATGAAACAATCTTAACAGAATCTACGCCGTGGAACAGGAACACGGCCTCTCAAGATAGACAGTGTGGTAGCATCGCTCCTGACATGGACTTGAGTGATAGAAAGCAGGTAGTTAAACTCGTCAACACTGACTGCTTAAGGAGCTGTTAATACGGGTCTGGATGGTTTTGCAGAAAGACCCTCCCTGCATCTCCAGACCCTAACATTCGTCAATGCTCTCACTGAGAGGCTGACAAGACTACTTAAAACTCCAGTCCCATTCCATAAGAGACTACTCCGAATCTTCTGACACTTCTCTGCCATCCTCCTGTGACGAAAGGAAAAAACATAATTTATGCTTACCTGATAAATTTATTTCTCTTGTAGTGTATCCAGTCCACGGATCATCCATTACTTGTGGGATATTCTCCTTCCCAACAGGAAGTTGCAAGAGGATCACCCACAGCAGAGCTGCTATATAGCTCCTCCCCTCACTGCCATATCCAGTCATTCGACCAAAACAAGCCAAGAAAAGGAGAAACCATAGGGTTGCAGTGGTGACTGTAGTTTAATTAAAATATAGACCTGCCTGAAAAGGACAGGGACGGGCCGTGGACTGGATACACTACAAGAGAAATAAATTTATCAGGTAAGCATAAATTATGTTTTCTCTTGTTAAGTGTATAAAGTCCACGGATCATCCATTACTTGTGGGATACCAATACCAAAGCTAAAGTACACGGATGATGGGAGGAACAAGGCAGGAACTTAAACGGAAGGAACCACTGCCTGTAGAACCTTTCTCCCAAAAACAGCCTCCGAAGAAGCAAAAGTATCAAATTTGGAAAATTTGGAAAAAGTATGAAGGGAAGACCAAGTTGCAGCCTTGCAAATCTGTTCAACAGAGGCCTCATTTTTAAAGGCCCAGGTGGAAGCCACAGCTCTAGTAGAATGAGCTGTAATCCTTTCAGGAGGCTGCTGTCCAGCAGTCTCATAGGCTAAACGGATTATACTCCGAAGCCAAAAAGAAAGAGAGGTTGCCGAGGCCTTCTGACTTCTCCTCTGTCCAGAGTAAACAACAAACAGGTTAGATGTTTGGCGAAAATCTTTAGTAGTCTGTAAGTAAAACTTCAAGGCACGGACTACGTCTAGATTATGCAAAAGACGTTCCTTCTTTGAAGAAGGATTAGGACATAATGATGGAACAACAATCTCTTGATTGATATTCTTGTTAGAAACCACCTTAGGTAAAAACCCAGGTTTTGTACGCAGAACAACTTTATCTGAATGAAAGATCAGATAAGGAGAATCACAATGTAAGGCAGATAACTCCGAGACTCTTCGAGCCGAGGAAATAGCCATCAGAAAAAGAACTTTCCATGAAAGAAGTTTGATATCAATAGAATGAAGGGGTTCAAAAGGAACCCCTTGAAGAACTTTAAGAACCAAGTTTAAGCTCCATGGAGGAGCAACAGGTTTAAACACAGGCTTAATTCTAACTAAAGCCTGACAAAATGCCTCAAAGTCTGGAACTTCTGCCAGACGCTTGTGTAAAAGAATAGACAGAGCAGAAATCTGTCCCTTTAAAGAACTAGCTGATAATCCTTTGTCCAAACCCTCTTGGAGGAAGGACAATATCCTAGGAATCCTAACCCTACTCCATGAGTAATTCTTGGATTCACACCAATGAAGATATTTACGCCATATCTTGTGGTAAATTTTCCTGGTGACAGGCTTTCGTGCCTGTATTAAGGTATCAATTACTGACTCGGAGAAGCCACGCTTTGATAGAATCAAGCGTTCAATCTCCATGCAGTCAGTCTCAGAGAAAGTAGATTCGGATGATTGAAAGGACCTTGTATTAGAAGGTCTTGTCTCAGAGGCAGAGTCCATGGTGGAAAGGATGACATGTCCACTAGGTCTGCATACCAGGTCCTGCGTGGCCACGCAGGCGCTATCAATATCACTGATGCTCTTTCCTGTTTGATTTTGGCAATCAGACGAGGGAGCAGAGGAAACGGTGGAAACACATAAGCCAGGTTGAAGAACCAAGGCGCTGCTAGAGCATCTATCAGTGCCGCTTCTGGGTCCCTGGACCTGGATCCGTAACAAGGAAGCTTGGCGTTCTGGCGAGACGCCATGAGATCCAATTCTGGTTTGCCCCAACGGAGAACCAATTGAGCAAACACCTCCGGATGGAGTTCCAATTCCCCCGGATGAAAAGTCTGACGACTTAGAAAATCCGCCTCCCAGTTCTCTACACCTGGGATATGGATCGCTGACAGGTGGCAAGAGTGAGTCTCTGCCCAGCGAATTATCTTGGAGACTTCTGACATCGCTAGGGAACTCCTGGTTCCCCCTTGATGGTTGATGTAAGCCACAGTCGTGATGTTGTCCAACTGAAATCTGATGAACCTCAGTGTTGCTAGCTGAGGCCCAGCCAGAAGAGCATTGAATATTGCTCTTAACTCCAGAATATTTATTGGGAGGAGTTTCTCCTCCTGAGTCCATGAACCCTGAGCCTTCAGGGACTTCCAGACTGCACCCCAACCTAGAAGGCTGGCATCTGTTGTTACAATTGTCCAATCTGGTCTGCGAAAGGTCATACCCTTGGACAGATGGGCCCGAGATAACCACCAGAGAAGAGAATCTCTGGTTTCCTGATCCAGATTTAGTAGAGGGGACAAATCTGTGTAATCCCCATTCCCCTGACTGAGCATGCATAATTGCAGCGGTCTGAGATGCAGGCGCGCGAATGGCACTATGTCCATCGCCGCTACCATTAAGCCGATTACTTCCATGCACTGAGCCACCGTGGGGCGCGGAATGGAGTGAAGAACACGGCAAGCATTTAGAAGTTTTGATAACCTGGACTCCGTCAGGTAAATTTTCATTTCTACAGAATCTATTAGAGTCCCTAGGAAGGAAACCCTCGTGAGAGGAGATAGAGAACTCTTTTCTTCGTTCACTTTCCACCCATGCGACCTCAGGAATGCCAGAACTATCTCTGTATGAGATTTGGCAATTTGAAAGCTTGACGCCTGTATCAGGATATCGTCCAGGTAAGGAGCCACCGCTATGCCTCGCGGTCTTAGGACCGCCAGAAGTGAGCCCAGAACCTTTGTAAAAATTCTTGGGGCTGTAGCCAACCCGAATGGAAGAGCTACAAATTGGTAATGCCTGTCTAGAAAGGCAAACCTCAGGAACTGATGATGATTCTTGTGAATCGGAATGTGAAGGTAGGCATCCTTTAAGTCCACTGTGGTCATGTACTGACCCTCTTGGATCATGGGTAAAATGGTTCGAATAGTTTCCATCTTGAATGACGGAACTCTGAGGAATTTGTTTAGGATCTTTAAATCCAAAATTGGTCTGAAGGTTCCCTCTTTTTTGGGAACCACAAACAGATTTGAATAAAACCCCTGTCCTTGTTCCGTCTGCAGAACTGGATGGATCACTCCCATTACAAGGAGATCTTGTATGCAGCTTAGGAATGCCTCTTTCTTTATCTGGTTTGCAGATAATCTTGAAAGGTGAAATCTCCCTTGTGGAGGAGAAGCTTTGAAGTCCAGAAGATATCCCTGAGATATGATCTCCAACGCCCAGGGATCCTGAACATCTCTTGCCCACGCCTGGGCGAAGAAAGAGAGTCTGCCCCCTACTAGATCCGTTGTCGGATAGGGGGCCGCTCCTTCATGCTGTCTTAGAGGCAGCAGCAGGCTTTCTGGCCTGCTTGCCCTTGTTCCAGGACTGGTTAGGTTTCCAGGCCTGCTTGGATTGAGCAAAAGTTCCCTCTTGTTTTGCAGCAGAGGAAGTTGATGCTGCACCTGCCTTGAAATTTCAAAAGGTACGAAAATTAGACTGTTTGGCCTTTGATTTGGCCCTGTCCTGAGGAAGGGTATGACCCTTACCTCCAGTAATGTCAGCAATAATTTCTTTCAAACCAGGCCCGAATAAGGTCTGACCCTTGAAAGGAATGTTGAGTAATTTAGACTTTGAAGTCACATCAGCTGACCAGGATTTGAGCCATAGCGCCCAACGCACCTGGATGGCGAATCCGGAATTCTTAGCCGTTAGTTTAGTCAAATGAACAATGGCATCAGAAACAAATGAGTTAGCTAGCTTAAGAGTTCTAAGCTTGTCAACAATTTCAGTCAATGGAGCTGTATGGATGGCCTCTTCCAGGGCCTCAAACCAGAATGCCGCCGCAGCAGTGACAGGCACAATGCATGCAAGGGGCTGTAAAATAAAACCTTGTTGAATAAACATTTTCTTAAGGTAACCCTCTAATTTTTTATCCATTGGATCTGAAAAAGCACAACTGTCCTCAACCGGGATAGTGGTACGCTTTGCTAAAGTAGAAACTGCTCCCTCCACCTTAGGGACAGTCTGCCTTAAGTCCCGTGTAGTGGCATCTATTGGAAACATTTTTCTAAATATAGGAGGTGGGGAAAAGGGCACACCGGGCCTATCCCACTCCTTACTAATAATTTCTGTAAGCCTTTTAGGTATTGGAAAAACATCAGTACTCACCGGCACTGCATAGTATTTATCCAGCCTACACAATTTCTCTGGCACTGCAATTGTGTCACAGTCATTCAGAGCAGCTAATACCTCCCCAAGCAATACACGGAGGTTCTCAAGCTTAAATTTAAAATGAGAAATCTCTGAATCAGGTCTCCCCGATACAGAGACGTCACCCACAGACTGAAGCTCTCCGTCCTCAGGTTCTGCATATTGTGACGCAGTATCAGACATGGCTCTTACAGCATCTACGTGCTCTGTATCTCGTCTAACCCCAGAGCTATCGTGCTTGCCTCTCAATTCAGGCAATCTGGATAATACCTCTGACAGGGTATTATTCATGATTGCAGCCATGTCCTGCAAAGTAATCGCTATTGGCGTCCCTGATGTACTTGGCGCCATATTAGCGTGCATCCCTTGAGCGGGAGGCGAAGGGTCTGACACGTGGGGAGAGTTAGTCGGCATAACTTCCCCCTCGACAGACCCCTCTGGTGACAATTCTTTTATAGATAAAGACTGATCTTTACTGTTTAAGCTGAAATCAATACATTTAGTACACATTCTCCTATGGGGCTCCACCATGGCTTTTAAACAAAATGAACAAGTATCCTCTGTTTCAGACATGTTTGTACAGACTAGCAATGAGACTAGCAAGCTTGGAAAACACTTTAAAGCAAGTTAACAAGCAATATAAAAAACGTTACTGTGCCTTTAAGAGAAACAAATTTTGACACAATTTGAAATAACAGTGAAAAAAGGCAGTTACACTAACAACATTTTTACAGTGTATGTAACAAGTCAGCAGAGCATTGCACCCACTTGCAAATGGATGATTAACCCCTTAATAACAAAAACAGAATAATAAATGACAAAAACGTTTTTGAAACACAGTCACAACTGCCACAGTCTACTGTGATTGTTACCCTCCTCAAACACGACTTTGAAGCCTTTTGAGCCCTTCAGAGATGTCCTGTATCAAGCAGAGGGAAGCTGAATGTCTCTGTCAGTATTTTTATCTGCACAGGCACTAAAATAGGCCCTTCCCACTCATATTGCAACAGTGGAAAGCTTCAGGAAACTGTTTCTAGGCAAAAATCAAGCCAGCCATGTGGAAAAAAACTAGGCCCCAATAAGTTTTGTCACCAAACATATATAAAAACGATTAACATGCCAGCAAACGTTTTATATTACACTTTTATAAGAGTATGTATCTCTGTTAATAAGCCTGATACCAGTCGCTATCACTGCATTTAAGGCTTAACTTACATTAATCCGGTATCAGCAGCATTTTTCTAGCAAATTCCATCCCTAGAAATATATTAACTGCACATACCTTATTGCAGGAAAACCTGCACGCCATTCCCCCTCTGAAGTTACCACACTCCTCAGAATATGTGAGAACGGCAGTGGATCTTAGTTACTTCTGCTAAGATCATAGAAATCACAGGCAGATTCTTCTTCTAATGCTGCCTGAGATGAAACAGTACACTCCGGTACCATTTAAAAATAACAAACTTGATTGAAGTTAAAAAACTAACTATAATACACCACTCTCCTCTTACTACGTCCATCTTTGTTGAGAGTTGCAAGAGAATGACTGGATATGGCAGTGAGGGGAGGAGCTATATAGCAGCTCTGCTGTAAGTGATCCTCTTGAAACTTCCTGTTGGGAAGGAGAATATCCCACAAATAATGGATGATCCGTGGACTGGATACACTTAACAAGAGAAAAATGACTAGTGGATGAGGGGAGTGGGGAAGGTATTTGGACCTTTGGCTGGGGTGTCTTTGCCTCCTCCTGGTGGCCAGGTTCAGTATTTCCCACAAGTAATGAATGAAGCTGTGGACTCTCCTCGTATTAAGATGGAAGTCTTACTCCCTCACCAGAGGCTTAAGCAGGCCTGAACATACAGACATGTACAAAGAAACTGAGCGTGGTAAAAATCAAAGTGCACTAAAAACATGACACGTATACATAAAATAGTGCACCCACTTATGCATGTAGAAGATTAAAGGTGCTGAAAACCCTCCAATGTGCGCTAAAAAGGAAGGGTGCAAAACAAATTGCGACATGCACATAAGCTGACGAGTGCTAAAAAAGAACGAACAAAAAAAGCAGTCTTACATATGTAATGCACCTCTAAGCCATAATAAGGTACTTATATACCTCTGCCATATACAATGCCTGACATAATGGGAAGAACTGCTTCCAGTAGATAGCCAATCCAGTGCTGTAGGCATGACAGCAGAGGATCTAAATATGTGGAGTATAAAGTTGAACAAACATGAGGCTAGAGACCGGTCTCTGCGTCACCTGTGGCAGGCCTATGACTAACTCCCATAGGGTGTTTATGTGCCACTACCCATTCTACATAGACTTCCCTCTGTCCAAACATTACCTCTCTTAGGGAAAACCAGGCCTCAAATTGGTCTGAGAACCCTTCTCCCAAACATCTAAAGCACCTCCCTTACATAGTAACATAGTAGATGAGGTTGAAAAAAGACCGAAGTCCATCGAGTTCAACCGATACAAATCTAAAATATAAACAAAAAGCTCCAGTTAAGCTTAAATAATCCCACTAAAAGGTGACCCATTTAATACTAGCAATCATATCCATGAATTTAGTTGATAGACAGAAATGTATCCAAATAATTTTTAAATGTATCTAGGGCATTGGCATTCACTACCTCCTTTGGTAATGAGTTCCACAATTTTATTGCTCTTACAGTGAAAAAACGTTTCCATTGCAGGAGATTAAATTTCCTTTCCTCCGACCTTAAATTGTGACCTCTGGTCACAAACAATTTTCTTGGAATAAACAGAGCTTCTGCCATCTCTGTATATGGGCCTTGAATATATTTATATAAAGTAATCATGTCACCTCTTAAGTGCCTTTTTTCTAAAGAAAACAGACCCAGTTTGACTAGCCTTTCCTCATAGGTTAAATTCTCCAATCCCCTTATTAGCTTTGTGGCCCTTCTCTGAACTTTTTCTAGTTCTGCAATATCTTTTTTTTGCAATTGGTCCCCAGAACTGCACTCCATACTCAAGGTGAGGTCTTACCAGGGCTTTATATAGTGACAGAATTATGCTTTCCTCCCTTGAGTCAATGCCTCTTTTAATACATTCTAGTATCTTATTAGCCTTTGAAGCTGCTGCCCTGCATTGTGCACCCATCTTTAGCTTGTTATCTATTACTACCGCCAAATCCCTTTCCTGCTGTGTTTGGCTAAGTCTTGTGCCATTTAAATAATACGTTGCCTGCTTATTTTTACTTCCAAAATGTAGAACCTTGTATTTTCCCATATTAAATCTCATTTTCCATTTACCTGCCCATACTTCTAATTTTTGCAGGTCCCTTTGTAACAAAAGTTCACCCTACGCTGACCTAATGACCTTACTTAACTTAGTATCATCTTCAAAAATAGAGATGTCGCTATTTAATCCTAGCTCCAAGTCATTTATAAAAATATTAAAAAGAATAGGGCCCAGCACTGATCCCTGGGGTACTCCACTGATTACCTTTGTCCAATCTGAGTATATTCCATTTACTACTACTCGTTGCTCCCGATCTTTTATCCAGTTATTTTTCCATAAACTAACATTTTCAGCTATTCCGAGTCCCTTAATTTTGTGCATTAATCTCTCATGTGGTACTGTATCAAACGCCTTTGCAAAATCTAAGTATATCACATCAACTGATTCCCCTTTATCTATATTTTTACTTACTTCCTCATAGAATCTAATTAGGTTAGTTTGACATGATCTATTTCTCATAAAACCATGCTGAACTCATAATCTTGTTTACACAAATATGCTCATCAATATAATCCCTTATAATCCCTTCAAATATCTTCCCCACTATTGATGTCAGACTAACTGGTCTATAGCGTCCTGGATCATCCCTACTTCCCTTTTTGAAGAGTGGCACCACATCAGCTTTACGCCAATCCTTGGGTACCATGTCTGAGGATAATGAGTCTTGAAAAATTAAGAGTAAAGGTTCGTCTATAACAGTGCTAAGTTCCCTTAACACCCTTGGGTGTATTCCATCTGGGCCTGGAGTATTATTTACCTTAATATGATCCAATTTGTTCCTGATATCCTCTATACATAACCCAGTTAATGGTATGGGCTGGCATGTTCTATTTTGTTCCAAATTATCATCCAATTGTTCCTCTCTTGTGTATACTGAAGAAAAAAACTGGTTTAGTATCTCAGCCTTCTCCCTGTCACTGTTAAAGGGACATTAAACATTAAATAAATGCTAGATAGAATGATGCATTCAAAGAAAAGATTAGTCTGAGAACAACATGTAGATGTATTTTTTAAAGTTTCATTAGCTGTTTAAATATTGATAAAATAAGCATAAAGTTTTAATGTCTATAAAACAATGGGAGCTGCCATGTTGTAACTTAGGTTACCTTCTCTGCTGTGGCCAATTAGGGACAGTTATAAATAGGTCAATAGAGTTTGCAGCCAATGGCTGTGTGGCATAGAGCAGTGTTCTGCACTTCCATTTCTAACAGGAACGGAAAAGCTCACAATTTCAGAATGGAATTGCAGAAAAATGGGACAAAATAAATAATGAAACTATATTGCAGACTTTTTTTATAAATGCAATTTATCATTATATATTTCCATCTCAAAGTGTTTCATGTCCCTTTAATCATGCTACCCTCCCAGCATTTTAATGTACCTATATTATCTTTCTTAGATTTTTTTGCTATTTATGTACTTAAAGAACCTTTTAGGGTTAGATTCAGAATCCTCTGCAATTCATTTTTCATTTTCAATTTTGGCTAATTTGATTGCTTTTTTGCATGCTTTGTTACATTCCTTATAAATATGGAATGTTGAGTCTGTACTATTTTCTTTGAATAATTTAAATGCCCTACGTTTTTTCGCAATTTCTCTTAACACATTTATATTCAGCCACATTGGCTTGGCTTTTTTATTTTTATAACCATATGGTATTTGTTGATGTGTATAATTATTTAACAAAGTTTTAAATGTTATCCATTTATCCTATGTATTTTTATTAGAGAATACTGTGTCCCAATTTATTTTATTTAATGATTTCCTTAAATCGTTGAATTTTGCTTTCTTAAAATTAAAAGTCTTGGTTAAACCTGCTTATGAAAAGAGATTTCAAATGTGACCATGTTATGATCAGTGTTACCCAAATGTTCTTTGACTTCTATGTTTGATATTATATCTGTATTATTTGATAGCACTAAATTCAATATAGCATTACTCCTAGTTGGCTCCTCTATTAATTGTGACCCAGTTTATATCAGGGTAGTTAAAATCTCCCATAATTACAGCACTGTTATTAGCAGCCTTACCTATTTGTATTAGTAGTTGAGTTTCATCCAGGTCACTAATGTTGGGGGGCTTGTAGCATGTTCCTAGTAATATGTTTTTAGGATTTTTCCCCCCACTCTTTATTTCCACCCACAGGGCCTCTACATTGTTGCCGTATTAGAAATATTTTCCCTTATTGTAGGTTTAAGATTAGGTTTAATATACATGCAGACTCCTCCACCCCTTTTATTATTTCTGTCACTCCTAAATAAAGTATACCCCTCTAAGTTAACTGCCCAGTCATGTGAATCACCTTCTTCACATTCCTCCTGCAAAGGGAAATTAGATTAGTTTCTAGCAAGGTGGGAGGGGTTTTCAGGGTCGGACTGGGAATAAAAAACAGCCCTGGAAAAACTGAAGACCAGCCCTACCTATATTCAGTCCGTAAGTTTGCAGAATGTTTATATATATATATATATATATATATATATATATACACACACACACCAACCAGCCTAAAAATCTAGGAGCCATTTCTCAGAATATATATATATATACATATTCCCTCCCCACAGTACTATTGGCTGGCCCTGATGGCTCTATTGGAGCAGGGGTGGCCACTGGCCGCGCATCTTATGCCAGCTGAGCAGCTGTCTCTCTGTGCTCAAAAAGCAGCAGGGGCCACTCTGCTCCCTCACCTGCTCTCAAACAGTGTGCTGCATGAGCGGCCCTCTGTCTGTGTATTATGCAGCTCAAAAAGCAGGTTGTTTGCCACTGTGCTCCCTCACACTGTGCTGTGGCGCTGCCTGTGCTGTGCTCACTGCTTGCTCTTCACACACTATGTGCATCTGCCGGCCCACAGGGATTTTTCCCGCGATCCCAGCGGCCCAATCCGGCCCTGAGGGTTTTAAGGGCTCATGGAGTTTTGGGAATCTTTGCCTCCTCCTAGTGGTCAGGAATATAATTCCAAGGAGTAATGGATAGTGGACTCTCCCCACCTTCATGAAAGAAAAAAAGGTACAGAATTCTGGGAAGGCAAACTAATGCTAGAACCATGAAGTGTCTGTTTGAAATACTTATAAAATAATGACTCACATGCTGATGTTTAACATGTATGCTACTGCAAATAAAAAGGGACACTTTTTAAACCTGCCTGGTCGGGTGACAAAAACAGGGTATGATTTGTGTGGGTAACTCACATGAAAGTGCTGGAATTTATGTGCAAATGTAATGAGTGCAAGAGTCAGCACAGGGGGGTAAATTATATCACTAACACAAGTTAAAGTGTCAGTAAACTTTAAAAATAATGTTATATAATTCTGCACATAGTGCAGAATTATATAACATTATATTAGCCAAACATTATTAAAACATAATTTCCCCTATTCATTTTTACAAAAAGCGCTGTTTCACAGACCCGCTCTCTGCTGAGCGGGTCTGTTATATTTACTCAGCGCATCGGGCCAGCTGTATAGTCACAGCCCGGCCCGACTGCGCCATAAGACTAAGTGCAGCTCGCTCCTGTCACAGGAGCGAGCTGCACTTAGTCTTATGGCGTGGTCGGGCCGGGCTGTGACTATACAGCTGGCCCGATGCGCTGAGTAAATATAACAGACCCGCTCAGCAGAGAGCAGAGAGCGGGTCTGTGAAACAGCGCTTTTTTAAAAAAATGAATAGGGGAAATTATGTTTTAATAATGTTTGGCTAATATAATGTTATATAATTTTGCACTATGTGCAGAATTATATAACATTATTTTTAAGGTTTACTGTCCCTTTAAGCCCTGCTACTTTTACTTCTATTTTTCACTCTTCCTCAAATTCTGACGTACAAGGATTTTAGTTATATGTCTGCCCTTTGTCTTTGGTATTACTAGCTACAAATATATCTTTGTACATTTATTATAGTGTTTTTGCTCTGTGAAAATGTGATGCTCCTGCACTGATAAAATCTGTTCTACAGGAATTGTCCATGTTAGCCAGTTAACAATAGATACCTAGACATTAGTTGTGACAATAACTTGCTATAGTGATGACAAGGTTTTGTAAACAGGTCATCATAAAATATGCACTCTTATTTAAATTTACTCCTGCTATGGAAACATTTATTTGATCCTTTATATGTATAGCAAGGCAGTGGGTTCCTTTCCCGGTAATGTTTTACCAATGACTTGTACCAGCTATGTAGTATTAAGGGCTAGATTACGAGTGGCGCGCTAACTGTTGCACTCGTTGCAAGCAAAAAGGGGTTTAACGCGGCTTTTTGCGCACTTCGGGTTTTTCACTTGTATTACAAGTTGAAAGTAAAAGAGATCACTTGAGCGCAATTGAAGTTAACGAGTGTCGGGGTAGCCCAACCTCAGAGTTCTGGTTAACTGTTTCGCAAAACAAAAAAGTCTCAGAAAACACACAAAAAATACATAACAAAGTACAGTTACACTAATAATAACACCATCTAATAAAAATATTTAAAAAAAAAAGGCAGGCAAAGGGATTTAACATAGATACATACATATACATGTCTAAATATCTATCTATATATATATATATATATATAATATATATATAATATAAATATATATACACACATATGTATTTATATGTATTTACAAACTAATACACACATAAATACATTTGTAAACATATACACATAGCAGAATATGTTCTATGTATTTATAAATATATAAATAAATATTATATAATGTTAAATATTAAAAAAACATTATATATATATATATATATATATATTTAAATATGTATTAAAGAATACATAGAACATATTCTTCTCTGAACATATTTTTATGTCGGGTTAGCGCACTTGAGAATACACGATCAGGTTTGCGCGGGAGAAGGGTGTTAGGTTTCCCCCCCAATTATTTTGCTCCATTGACTTCCATGGGCTTTTTACTCGCGGCGGGTTAGCATGCAAGCAAAAACAGTTTACTTTCAACTTATAATACAACCCGATGCGTGCAAAAAGCTTACTTCTAGCGCAGTTAATGCTTGAGTGATACTTGTAATTTGGCCCTAAATGCTTTGGAAATTGCTACTTCAGGTTTCTTCTTGCAATTGAAATATCTGGATTGGCTCATTGAAATCACCACCCATAATACAAATTTCTGGATATATAAGAGAGACTCTTCCAGCATGCTTATCACATTCAATTGGCCATGTTCTTCAGAACAACGGGTGATGGTTTTAATGAGAAAATCAGCTAATTTAAATACAAAAATAAACATAAAAGATTAATACTATGCAGCTTGTGTAGCAAGAAATTGGGAACACATGAAGGGGAGACAACATTTTACTGTACTGTGTACACTTTAAGAATATTAAAGGACCAATAAATACAGTAGACTTGAATAATCAATAAATGCATGATAAAAAGACAATGCAATAGCACTTAGTCTGAACTTCAAATGAGAAGTATTTTTTTTATGACAAATTTCAGTTATAGAAAAAAAACTAATAAAGAATACTCAGTCCCACTATAAGAATAATGATACCAAGTATCACGGAGGCGCCACTGTTAGGCAGGATGATAAGATGCCACAGTCAGCTCTTCAGAGTATGCCAGATATCTGGATGTTAGAAACAAAAAAGAAAAAAAAGAAGGCTCTCCAATGGCATAATAACCCAGGGTAAAATCCCACAGGTGATAAAACCCCATTTTGTGCAGAATACTCCAGCTTTTATTTGGTTTTAAACACATTTTAAATAAATGTTATATCCAAGTCAAGCTTCATCTGTTTATCCAGCCTGTCACTAATCCTGTATGGTATATGGTGTTTGCTGTGGGATTTGGTGATAGATTGACTGTTGACAGTCACCGGTGTGAGCTAGCTGGGTAGCTCTTAAGGAAACAGACTGCACTATTTTGCACTTTGCTATAAGTGCTGCTACTCTGAGTATTCTGCACAAAACAAAATTTATGCTTACCTGATAAATTCCTTTCTCCTGTAGTGTGGTCAGTCCACGGGTCATCATTACTTCTGGGATATTAACTCCTCCCCAACAGGAAGTGCAAGAGGATTCACCCAGCAGAGCTGCTATATAGCTCCTCCCCTCTACGTCACCTCCAGTCATTCGACCAAGGACCAATGAGAAAGGAGAAGCCAAAGGGTGTAGTGGTGACTGGAGTATAATTTAAAAAATATTTACCTGCCGTAAAAAACAGGGCGGGCCGTGGACTGACCACACTACAGGAGAAAGGAATTTATCAGGTAAGCATAAATTTTGTTTTCTCCTGTTAAGTGTGGTCAGTCCACGGGTCATCATTACTTCTGGGATACCAATACCAAAGCTAAAGTACACGGATGACGGGAGGGACAGGCAGGCTCTTTATACGGAAGGAACCACTGCCTGAAGAACCTTTCTCCCAAAAACAGCCTCCGAAGAAGCAAAAGGATTTGTAAAATTTGGAAAAAGTATGAAGAGAAGACCAAGTTGCAGCCTTGCAAATCTGTTCAACAGAAGCCTCATTCTTAAAGGCCCAAGTGGAAGCCACAGCTCTAGTAGAATGTGCTGTAATTCTTTCAGGAGGCTGCTGTCCAGCAGTCTCATAGGCTAACCGTATTATGCTACGAAGCCAAAGAGAGAGAGAGGTAGCCGAAGCTTTTTGACCTCTCCTCTGACCAGAATAAACGACAAACAGGGAAGACGTTTGTCGAAAATCCTTAGTTGCCTGTAGATAAAATTTTAGGGCACGGACTACATCTAGATTGTGTAGCAGACGTTCCTTCTTCGAAGAAGGATTAGGACACAAAGATGGAACCACAATCTCTTGATTGATATTCCTGTTAGTGACCACCTTAGGTAGGAACCCAGGTTTAGTACGCAGAACTACCTTGTCTGAATGAAAAATCAGATAAGGAGAATCACAATGTAAGGCAGATAACTCAGAGACTCTTCGAGCCGAGGAAATCGCCATTAAAAATAGAACTTTCCAAGATAACAGCTTAATATCTATGGAATGAAGGGGTTCAAACGGAACACCCTGTAAAACATTAAGAACTAAGTTCAAACTCCATGGCGGAGCAACAGTTTTAAACACAGGCTTGATCCTAGTTAAAGCCTGACAAAAAGCTTGAACGTCCGGAATTTCTGACAGACGTTTGTGTAAAAGAATGGACAGAGCTGAAATCTGTCCCTTTAAGGAACTAGCGGATAAACCCTTTTCCAAACCTTCTTGTAGAAAAGACAATATCCTCGGAATCCTAACCTTACTCCATGAGTAACTGTTGGATTCGCACCAATATAAGTATTTGCGCCATATCTTATGGTAAATCTTTCTGGTAACAGGCTTCCTAGCCTGTATTAAGGTATCAATAACGGACTCAGAAAAACCACGTTTTGATAAAATCAAGCGTTCAATTTCCAAGCAGTCAGCTTCAGAGAAATTAGATTTTGATGTTTGAAGGGACCCTGTATCAGAAGGTCCTGTTTCAGAGGTAGAGACCAAGGTGGACAGGATGACATGTCCACCAGATCTGCATACCAAGTCCTGCGTGGCCATGCAGGCGCTATTAGAATCACTGATGCTCTCTCCTGTTTGATTCTGGCAATCAATCGAGGAAGCATCGGGAAGGGTGGAAACACATAAGCCATCCCGAAGGTCCAAGGTGCTGTCAAAGCATCTATCAGAACCGCTCCCGGATCCCTGGATCTGGACCCGTAACGAGGAAGCTTGGCGTTCTGTCGAGACGCCATGAGATCTATCTCTGGTTTGCCCCAATGTCGAAGTATTTGGGCAAAGACCTCCGGATGAAGTTCCCACTCCCCCGGATGAAAAGTCTGACGACTTAAGAAATCCGCCTCCCAGTTCTCCACTCCCGGGATGTGGATTGCTGACAGATGGGAAGAGTGAGACTCTGCCCAGCGAATTATCTTTGATACTTCCATCATTGCTAGGGAGCTTCTTGTCCCTCCCTGATGGTTGATGTAGGCTACAGTCGTGATGTTGTCCGACTGAAACCTGATGAACCCCCGAGTTGTTAACTGGGGCCAAGCCAGAAGGGCATTGAGAACTGCTCTCAATTCCAGAATGTTTATTGGTAGGAGACTCTCCTCCTGATTCCATTGTCCCTGAGCCTTCAGAGAATTCCAGACAGCGCCCCAACCTAGTAGGCTGGCGTCTGTTGTTACAATTGTCCAGTCCGGCCTGCTGAATGGCATCCCCCTGGACAGATGTGGCCGAGAAAGCCACCATAGAAGAGAATTTCTGGTCTCTTGATCCAGATTCAGAGAAGGGGACAAGTCTGAGAAATCCCCATTCCACTGACTTAGCATGCACAATTGCAGCGGTCTGAGGTGTAGGCGTGCAAAGGGTACTATGTCCATTGCCGCTACCATTAAGCCGATTACCTCCATGCATTGAGCCACTGACGGGTGTTGAATGGAATGAAGGACACGGCATGCATTTTGAAGCTTTGTTAACCTGTCTTCTGTCAGGTAAATCTTCTCTACAGAATCTATAAGAGTCCCCAAGAAGGGAACTCTTGTGAGTGGAAAGAGAGAACTCTTCTTTTCGTTCACCTTCCATCCATGCGACCTTAGAAATGCCAGTACTAACTCTGTATGAGACTTGGCAGTTTGAAAGCTTGAAGCTTGTAGCAGAATGTCGTCTAGGTACGTAGCTACCGAAATTCCTCGCGGTCTTAGTACCGCCAGAAGAGCACCCAGAACCTTTGTGAAGATTCTTGGAGCCGTAGCCAATCCGAATGGAAGAGCTACAAACTGGTAATGCCTGTCTAGAAAGGCAAACCTTAGATACCGGTAATGATCTTTGTGAATCGGTATGTGAAGGTAAGCATCCTTTAAATCCACTGTGGTCATGTACTGACCCTTTTGGATCATGGGTAAAATTGTCCGAATAGTTTCCATTTTGAACGATGGAACTCTTAGGAATTTGTTTAGGATCTTTAAATCCAAGATTGGCCTGAAAGTTCCCTCTTTTTTGGGAACCACAAACAGATTTGAGTAAAACCCTTGTCCTTGTTCCGACCGTGGAACCGGATGGATTACTCCCATTAATAAAAGATCTTGTACGCAGCGTAGAAACGCCTCTTTCTTTATTCGGTTTGTTGACAACCTTGACAGATGAAATCTCCCTCTTGGGGGAGAGGATTTGAAGTCCAGAAGGTATCCCTGAGATATGATCTCTAACGCCCAGGGATCCTGGACATCTCTTGCCCAAGCCTGGGCGAAGAGAGAAAGTCTGCCCCCCACTAGATCCGTTCCCGGATCGGGGGCCCTCAATTCATGCTGTCTTAGGGGCAGCAGTAGGTTTCCTGATCTGCTTGCCCTTGTTCCAGGACTGGTTAGGTCTCCAGCCTTGTCTGTAGCGAGCAACAGCTCCTTCCTGTTTTGGTGCAGAGGAAGTTGATGCTGCTCCTGCTTTGAAATTACGAAAGGAACGAAAATTAGACTGTCTAGCCTTAGGTTTGGCTCTGTCTTGAGGCAGGGCATGGCCTTTACCTCCTGTAATGTCAGCGATAATTTCTTTCAATCCGGGCCCGAATAAGGTCTGCCCTTTGAAAGGTATATTAAGTAATTTAGATTTAGAAGTAAGGTCAGCTGACCAGGATTTTAGCCACAGTGCTCTGCGCGCCTGAATGGCGAATCCGGAATTCTTAGCCGTAAGTTTAGTTAAATGTACTACGGCATCTGAAATAAATGAGTTAGCTAACTTAAGGGCTTTAAGCTTGTGTGTAATCTCATCTAATGGAGCTGATTCAAGTGTCTCTTCCAGAGACTCAAACCAAAATGCTGCTGCAGCTGTGACAGGCGCAATGCATGCAAGAGGTTGCAATATAAAACCTTGTTGAACAAACATTTTCTTAAGGTAACCCTCTAACTTTTTATCCATTGGATCTGAAAAGGCACAGCTATCCTCCACCGGGATAGTGGTACGCTTAGCTAAAGTAGAAACTGCTCCCTCCACCTTAGGGACCGTTTGCCATAAGTCCCGTGTGGTGGTGTCTATTGGAAACATCTTTCTAAATATCGGAGGGGGTGAGAAGGGCACACCGGGTCTATCCCACTCCTTAGTAACAATTTCAGTAAGTCTCTTAGGTATAGGAAAAACGTCAGTACTCGACAGTACCGCAAAATATTTATCCAACCTACACATTTTCTCTGGTATTGCAACTGTGTTACAATCATTCAGAGCCGCTAACACCTCCCCTAGTAATACACGGAGGTTTTCCAGCTTAAATTTAAAATTTGAAATATCTGAATCCAATCTGTTTGGATCAGAACCGTCACCCGCAGAATGAAGCTCTCCGTCCTCATGTTCTGCAAGTTGTGACGCAGTATCTGACATGGCCCTAATATTATCAGCGCACTCTGTTCTCACCCCAGTGATCACGCTTACCTCTTAGTTCTGGTAATTTAGCCAAAACTTCAGTCATAACAGTAGCCATATCCTGTAATGTGATTTGTAATGGCCGCCCAGATGTACTCGGCGCTACAATATCACGCACCTCCCGAGCGGGAGATGCAGGTACTGACACGTGAGGCGAGTTAGTCGGCATAACTCTCCCCTCGTTGTTTGGTGAAATATGTTCAATTTGTACAGATTGACTTTTATTTAAAGTAGCATCAATGCAGTTAGTACATAAATTTCTATTGGGCTCCACTTTGGCTTTAGCACATATAACACAGATATCTTCCTCTGAATCAGACATGTTTAACACACTAGCAAATAAACTAGCAACTTGGAAATACTTTTCAAGTAATTTACTATAATATGAAAACGTACTGTGCCTATAAGAAGCACAGAAAGAGTTATGACAGTTGAAAATTAATAAACTGAGAAGTTATAGCATCAAATCTTTGTAAAAAACACAATTTTAGCAAAGGTTTTCTCCCATTAGCAAAGGATAACTAACCCTGATAGCAGAAAAAAAATTACAGAAATAAACGTTTTTTATCACAGTCAACTACAATCTCACAGCTCTGCTGTGAGTGATTACCTCCCTCAAAACAAGTTTTGAAGACCCCTGAGTTCTGTAGAGATGAACCGGATCATGCAGGGAATACAATAAACTTCTGACTGAATTTTTTGATGCGTAGCAAAAGCGCCAAAAAAGGCCCCTCCCCCTCACACACAACAGTGAGAGAGATCAGTAAACTGTCATAAATTAAATAAAACGACTGCCAAGTGGAAAAAAATAGTGCCCAAAACATTTTTTCACCCAGTACCTCAGAAAATGAAACGATTTTACATGCCAGCAAAAAACGTTTAACATAAAATAAATTAAGTGTTATTAAAAAAGCCTGTTGCTAGTCCCTGCAAATTAGGCTAAAGTCTTATGCATACAGTATAATTCCAGTGAAGTGCCATTCCCCAGAATACTGAAGTGTAAAATATACATACATGACAGCCTGATACCAGTTGCTGCTACTGCATTTAAGGCTGAGTTTACATTATATCGGTATGGCAGAATTTTCTCATCAATTCCATTGTCAGAAAATAATAAGCTGCTACATTCCCTCTTTGCAGATTAATCTGCCCGCTGTCCCCTGATCTGAAGTTTACCTCTCCTCAGATGGCCGAGAAACAGCAATATGATCTTAACTACGCCGGCTAAAATCATAGAAAAAAACTCAGGTAGATTCTTCTTCAAATTCTACCAGAGAAGGAATAACACACTCCGGTGCTATTATAAAATAACAAACTTTTGATTGAAGGTATGAAACTAAGTATAATCACCACAGTCCTCTCACACATCCTATCTATTCGTTGGGTGCAAGAGAATGACTGGGGGGTGACGTAGAGGGGAGGAGCTATATAGCAGCTCTGCTGGGTGAATCCTCTTGCACTTCCTGTTGGGGAGGAGTTAATATCCCAGAAGTAATGATGACCCGTGGACTGACCACACTTAACAGGAGAAAAGGGGGTTTTATCACCTGTGAGTTTTTACCCTGAGTTATTATGCCATTGGAGCGCCTTCTTTTTTTCTTTTTGAAATTTTAGTTCTGTCTATTTCCATTCCTTCTGTATCATGTGACAGCCATCAGCCAATCACAAATGCATATACGTATATTCTGTGAATTCCTGCACATGTTCAGTAGGAACTGGGGACACAAAGTGTAAATATAAAAAGACTGCATATTTTGTTAATGGACGTAAATTGGAAAGTTGTTTAAAATTGCATGCTCTATCTGAATCATGAAAGTTTAATTTTGACTTGAGTGTCACTTTAAGTGTGAGAGAATGAAGAGGTGTTGCATTGGCAGAATACAATTATCTTTAGTTTCAGTGAGATGATCTTGTCCAATAATTTAAGTATAATATAGCAGCAAGTGGAACTAATAAAAAGAATGCACTTCAAAGGACCTTGAACACTTCTACTTTGGTATAAAAATTGTGCTTTATCTCACTCTCCTTAGAGACCAAAAAGCAAAATCTGTAACCATGGTTTGGTTTTCAAAATGCTGCAAATTGCCAAAGACAACTATTTGATTTGCAGCATTTTGAAAACCTAGATTACAGATTTTGCTTTTTAGCATCTCTAGTGAGCGTTGACTGAGCACAA